>NC_067429.1:32040835-32340835 GCF_009764475.1 Pristis pectinata | reverse complement strand
TTATAAAAGGGCATCTAGAAAATGTGATCAGGCAGAGTTAACATGTTTTGAGAGGAAAGTAGTGTTTGGCAAATCTAATAATTTTGGGCATAATGAGAATGTAACTCCCAGATAAAGGGTGCCACTGACTCCAGTAGGTGGAATATGCTCTGGCCTTGTATATAGCACCACGGAAAAAGGATTTTTGTAAAAGGCTCATAGAGTTAGTGAATAACATAGAGGATTGGTTAAATGACAGTAAACCAGGAATGGGAATAAATGGATCATTTGTAAATTGGCAGATTATTATCAGTAGAATGCCACAGGAGTCAGTACTGGCCTTAAGCTTTTGGAGTTCATATCAAAGTGTAACATATCCGTGATTGATGCAAGACTAGATGGGCAAAATGAATTGAGAGAGAGATGCACAGAAGTGGAATTGGATAGGTTCAGTGAAAAAAGCAACAAGGTGACAGATAAAGTATAATGTGGGAGAACGTGGGAAGCAATTTGCTGCAAAGAATAGAAAAATTATCCTTCAACTAGCCAGGAGCTTGGAAATATTTGTGTGCAGAGGACCTGATTGCAAGAGGGTCTGAGTATCGTAGTAAGCATGTTTTATTGCCAAAAATGTAAGATATTGGTGGGATTCTACCTGGAAAACCGGTGTACAAATCTGGACTCCCTACCCAAGTAATTAAGTGAATGCAACAAAGGTTTGCCAGATTGATTCCTGGGATGGGATGTGGGGTGAAGTTTCTGTGTAAGGATTGAGCAGACTGGGTCAATGCACTCTGAAGTTTACAATGGTTGTGATATCACTGAAACACAAAAAACAGAAAATTATTAAAGCTGGACAGGCAAGATGTTCCCCCGTGGCTGGGTTGTTGAGAATCAAGGTCACATTCTCAAATTGTGCACCATTCAAGATAGAAGAAATTTCTTTATCCAGGGAGCAGTGCATCAGTGGAATTCTCTTTCCAAGGGGCCTGTGGCGGTTCAGTCTTTGAGAATATTTAAGACAGAAGTGGTTAGAATTTTTAGATTATTTAGAGAATCAGAGGATATAGGATTAGTACTGTGAAGTACTGAAGTGAAAGATCAGTGTGGACCTTAGTGAACAAATAGTGGATTAGGCCCGAGGGGCTGAATGGTCTACTGGTTCATGAGATGCAAGAAGTAAACACAGCAGTATGGCATTTCCAGAAAGACGCATGGCCTTCACTGCAAAAGGGACTGGACTATAAAAGCAAACAAGACTTTATGAGATTGTGTAATTTTGATCTCTACACCAAAAGAAGGATATATAGCCTTGGAGTGAATGCAGTGTAAATGGCGTGATTGTTCCTGGGATGAGTTGATTGCCACATGAAGAGCAATTAAGCAAGATTAGCAAGAATTAAATTTAGAATGAAAACTCAAGAAATAAGGAGCAGGAGTTGGCTCTGCCATCACCAAGATCATACTTTTCCTCAGTGCCGTTTTGGAGCATTGCTCCCTTATTCTTTGATTTCCTTGATGCCCAGAAACCTGCAGATCTGGCCAAATTGTTATGGATTATCGACATTTGTGGCCCAAGAACTGATCCCTGCTAGTCATAGCCTGCTGACCTGAAAAGGATCCTGTTATTCCCACTGTTTGCTTTTTGACTGATAACTGATTCTCAAGCCATGAAACTCTTGTTCCATGTTCTCTCAACTTGGGACCTTTTTCAAACACCTTTCAAAAATCCAAATAAAACCCAGAAATGCAGGCACTGATTTCATAGAGTCAGACAAGATACAGGTCCTTTGGCCCACCATGCCTACCATCAAGTACCCATTTACCAGTACTTAGACCATAGATTTCTATGGCTTGGCAATTAACGTGATTATCTAGATGCATTTTAAATGTTGTCTCAACTAAACAGGCAGTGCATTGCAGATTGCAACCTCCTCACCTTAAATCCAAGCACTGTTTTAGAGCAAAAACAAACTGCTGGCGGAACTCAACGGGTCAGGCAGCATCTGTGGAGGGGAATAGATAGTCGATGTTTGGGATAGACACACTTCATCTGGACTGAAAGATAGGGGTGGAGCAAGAGCTGGCAAATAATAGGTGGATTCAGGTGAGGAAGGCTGATCGGCACACCTCCCAGCCTGTCTCTATTTCCATTCTTCCTCAGTGATTTCTACTGCTGACCTGTAGAAATGTGCAGTAGAAATCACAGAGGAAGAGTGGAAATAGAGAAGTTGGGAGATGATAGGTGGAGACAACAAAGGGCTGCAGATGATGGAATCTGATGGGAATGAAAGATGGAGCATGGAACCAAATGATGGGAACAATGGGGGGGGGAGGGGACCCAGTGTGTGGATGACACAGAGCAGAGAGGGTAGAACGTAGGACACGAATGGAACGCTATTGGGAAAAGCGAATAATAGTGTAAGTACCCGAGATCCTGGCTGAGACCAAACTATGAGGCCTGGAGATGCAACTGGAAGCCACGCGAGATGAGGTAGCTGTGAAGGTAAGTACCAAGGAAGGACACATGGCTGTAGTAGAGAGTAAAGGGTGAGACCATGGTTGAAGAGCAGGAGAGCTGTATAAATTACAGTGGAAGGAGTGAGAGAGTGTCTCCTAGATCTCCCTTAAGAGAGGAGGAAAGCTTCTTCAAAGTGGCATAGCATGAAGAGACTTTGCAGTGGAATAGTAAAAGGGAGACGCAATGGACTGCAGATGCTAGAATCTGGAGCAAAAGTCCTCTCTTTTAGATGATCCTGGTGTAGGGGGAAAAGGTTTTCACTTTTTACCCTATCTATGTCCCTGATAATTTCGTATACCCTTCAGCTTCCCCCACCCCTTCTGTGCAGTCCATTCCAGGCAACATCTTGGTAAATCTTCTCTCCACCTTCTTTGGTGCAATCACATCCTTCCTATAGTGTGGTGACCAGAACTGCACACCTACTGTGGCCTAACCAAAGTTTTCTACAGTTGTACCACAACCTCCATGCTTTTGTATTCTATGAAGGCCAGCATGCTGCTTCACCACCATATCCACCTCTGCTGCAACGTTTGGGGTTCTGTGGACTTGAACGTAAGGACAGTGGTGCACCTCACACTTCCCTGTTGGCTATTCTGCGGTCATGTCTTGAAAGGACTGCAATCTGAAACAAAAACAGAAATCAGTTTCGATGAAGGGTTCTCGACGTGAAATGTTCTTTATATCGATGCTGCTTGACTGGTTGAGTTCTTCCAGCATTTGTTTTTGTTTTAGGTTTAATTACCACAACTGAGGGGTATCATCTCAGAAGAGTGCCATTTAAAATAGATGAAAAGAGATTGTTTGAAATTGTTTGAAGGACTGCGGATGCATAGCTTTTGAGTATTTCCAAGTTTAGATCAATTTTTTTGAAGTCTCTAAGGATATCTGAGGATGTAAAGGGTAGGAAAATAGACTTAAGGCACCCTATCTTACTGAATGGCAGAACAAGTTCAAAGAGACAGATAATCTGCCTCAGCTAGTATTCATACCTTAAACTCTAAAGAACCTTTGTATTTTCTCAGTGACTTGCCAAGACTGCAAATGGAGTTTGGAGCTTCTCTTTGAAAGTACCACTGAGATTAGGCAATGACTGTGGGGAATTGAATGTGACTCTGCTTCTTTCCATGATGCAGCCTGTTCATGATTACTGTAGTGTGGTACAATATTAGATTTGCTATCCTGGTGTAGAGTAACTGCATGGTGTTTGACCATGCACCCATTTTTATGAATATATTGACAGAAACTGGAACATGTTCTGAGTTGTGGTATAACTTGCTGTTTTTTTTAGACGTTGCTGTGTTGAATGTTATCTTTTCCCTGGTATGGCAGTTTCCATCTGGTGGAAGAAATGAAAATCCAGCACTGCCCTGTAGTTCACAAATAATTAGTGCTCATTTATCTAAAATTATGCGGCCTTGGCACTCTTTGAAAATAGGACTGGGAATGAAACTTTTATGTTCAGGATAGAGTGGTAGAGAGCTGATTGAGTGCAGATTTTTTGAGATGAGGTGTTGGCTAATGTAAGCAGATTGTTTAGCAGAACATGGATTTAAAATTGGCTCCATTGCAGCTCTGATGTGCACATGGTTACTGCAAGGATGGAATCGGTAGTTCAACTTCGCTGATTATCTTCTTGCAGTTTTGAAATTGCCTCTTAAAAATTAGCCTGTCGGTGAGCGTTGGATTTATAATTTGAGCTTTGGCGAGGCATTGTGCAGCTGAGAAAATATTTCAGTGCGTTTTGTATGAATGCCCCTTGTTCACAATATGGGAGATGGGTTAGATGATGGTGGTCTGTATTAAAATTAAACTATTGAAGCAAACTCTGCCTTAACACTTGTGTATACTGTGTTCCTCCTTGCAGCGTTCATAGCTTGCTTCCTGACAGCAATTCAGCTGACAGCTCAGATGCTGAAGAGCGACTAAATAAAAAGCAGAGGTTGAATGCATTGCCTGTATCCCTCAATACTACCTGCACCGCAGCGCGAGTTCGTCCACTACTAACTTGTAAAAAACGGAGGCTCATCAGACCCAATAATATTCAGCCACTCAACCAGAAGGTGAGTAGATAAATTTTGCAGTAAATGAAAAATGGTAACCTGCTTCACTTACAATATTTCAGATTACACCCTCTCATTTAAAATTGTTAATGAGCACCAGTAGAGAGAGACATAAATACCTTATCAGTTGGAATGGCTGAGGTGGAAATGTTGAAGCAAATTACAGGTATCTGATGAAAGCTCAAGGTTGTGGCAGAGCAGTTGGTATTAGGTTGGTCAGCAGAGGCATAGATGGGCCAAGTAGTTTCACTCCCAGTTGGGAATCTTAAAATATGAACAGAAACATTGTTTTGTATGAGCTACTCATATCAATGAATTAAAATTGTAAGCAAGTGAGAAACTTCTGTGGTGTGCTTAGTGTTACATGTTTGGAGAAGCAGTAAAAGCCCAAACCCTTGATGTTTATATTAATCATGGTTTCCATGGAATCCTGAAAAATGTACCTTTTTTTCAAATTTTTGGCATTCCAAGTGATTTGCCAACCCTGAAGCGGCAAAAATACTGCTTTTCACAATGGGGTAGTGACATTGCCCAGTACACTACAGTTAATTTGGTAATCTTTTTTTTAAAGTCATGGATTTACAGGGAGCACATACAAGAAGGTAGTGGCATTCCTTTGTTTGAAAGAGATAACTTGAAATGGCTTATTTGAAGTTTTCAAGATGAGAGGACATTTACAAAATTAAACAATTATTTCTGGCTAATGAGGAGTTGAGCGTGACCCTTTCAGCAAAGAAAGTTGAATTGTGGTGCAAATTAAGAGCAAATTGTATGAAAGCAAGTATCTTAAATGTTTGAGAGTTGGTACTGCCTTAAGAACTCCTTGGAAAGGACAATAGCGAGGAAATGGATAGTTGAGGTTGGTTGGCTGAGATAGGGAAGAAATAAAGGTGGATGGGGCAATTAATCATGATTTACAGAATTTTTCTAATTAATTGATGGAAATGGGTGTGAGCAGCAAAATCAGTCTCTTGCCCATCCTAGGTTGTATTTGAAAATGCCACAATAAAAACCAAAAATGCTGGAACTACTCAGGTCCGGGCGCATCTGTGGGAAGAGAAACTTGCTGAGTGAACATAGAACAGTACAGCACAATACAGGCCCTTCGGCCCACAATGTGGTGCCGACCTTTAAACCTATCTAACCCCTTCCTCTCACATATCCCTCTATTTTAAATTCCTCCATATGCTTATTTGGTAATTTCTTGAATTTGACCAATGTACCTGCCTCCACCACCGCCCCAGGCAGTGCATTCCATGCCCCAACGGAGTGTTTCCAGCATTTTCTGTTTTACATTTCCAGCATTTTCTGTTTTACATTTCCAGCATCTGCAGTTTTTTTTTTAATTGTTCATTTAAAAATGCCATCTTCCTTAACCACTGCAGTTCAGGTGTTTCAATTATCCAAAAAAGGAATTTCAGGTTTTTAATGTCTGGGTGAAAATTTCTCATGAAGTTTTTTTTCAGAAATGGTAATTCCTGGACTGCTGAGCTTGAGAAGGGCAATGAGCTGGTGGCAATTTGTTGCTTGGAGATTTTAAGTAACATTTGCACCAAAACGCATGCCAGCCAATTACCATATCAAACAAGAGAGCTCAGTCACAAATCCTTAATATTCAAATGTATTACCAACATTCATCACCATTAACATCCTGGAGAACTTAACGGGACGACAGGAGCCTGTCAGAAGCTTAGTATCCTGTGGCAAATGACTCTCCTCCTGCCTATTAACAGGTCAGGGGAAGTATGCTTCTTGACTCCACTTGGCTGAATGAGTGCAGCTCCAATACCCAGAGCCCAGCACCATCCTGGACAAAGTAGCTCAATGGATTGAAAACTCATTTGTCGTCCTAAACATTGATTCCCTCCATCACCCAGGTCTTGAGTCTGGTGCATTTCATTTACAAAATGCATTGCAGTTACTTATGCCACTCTGGCTACACCTTCCAAACCCATGACCTGCACCACTTAGACAAATACAACAAGTGCATGGGACACTCCCATCTGCAAGGTTTCCTCTAGGTCTCTCAATACTTAAAGATATTTAGCCGGCATAAAGCAGTCATTTGATCGGTTCTAACCACCGGCACACAATGGCTACTACCTGCAGAATGCAGTGCAACTGTTTTCCTAGGCTACTCTGACAGCACTGCTGAATCCTGTAGCACCAAAAAAGACAAGGGCAACAAGTAAATGGCAGCACCACATCTGCAGATTTACCTTCAAGTTGTGCACTATCCTAACCTGGAAATGTGGTGGTGGTACTTGATCATCATTGGATGTTAGAAGTAGCTTCACCAGAAGGACTGTAGCTGTTCAAGAAGGCAATTAGGCTGGCCTTGTCTGCGATTCATTTTCCTAAAATGATCTTTCATAAAAAAGCAGCGGAGCATGACTGAAAGAATTGAAGGATCCCAGTGGGCAGAATGGCTGCTTTCTCTATGGCATACATGTTTCTAGTGTGTTCTGAAAGTTGGCTGTGTGCACGTGCAATGTTTAGTTAAAGCAACTGATAATATTTGATTTTAAGAAGAGCGTAAAAAGCAGCCCTGGTGAGTTTAAATGAGCTTAAAGACTCAGGAACTGTTAGGCTCCTTGAGGTTAGGTAAATCAGTAAGTCTACTGCTTCTGTCCTATTGCCAACATGCAATGGGAAGGATAGTAAGGAATAAATTTGTCGGAGGCTGAGGGGGCAACCTGATAGAAGTGTATAAAATTATCAATGGGATAGATAGGGTAGACAGTCTTTTTCCCGGGGTGGAAATGTTGAATACTGGAGGGCATTGGTTTAAGGTGAGAGAGAGAACGTTTAAAGGAGATTCACAAGGCAAGGTTTTTGATATGCAGGGAGTAGTAGGTGCCTGGGATGCACTGCCAGGGGAGGCAGTAGAAGCAGATACAATAGTGGCTTTTAAGAGGCATTTAGACAGACACATGAACGTGCAGGAAATGGACGGATATGGATCATGGGCAGGTAGATTAGATTAGTGTAAATTGGCATCATGGCTGGCACAGAGATCTTGGGCAAAAGACCTGTTCCTATGCTGTACTGTTGTATGAAATTGCAGAGATGCGTAAATGCCATAGTGTAGGACTAATGGGGGACTTGGATGCAAATCCAGGCGGAGCAGTTTTTGGAGTGCGTTCAGAAGCACTTTTTTTTAATCACTATGTTCCTGGCCTGGCCAAACTAGAAAAGTGACATAGCTGGACTTGGTTCCACAAAATTAACATGATCAAGTGGGGGAGCATCTAAGAGAGAGCAATTATGCCATTAGATTTCGAATAATGATGGAAAAGGGTATTAGACCCCTTCCAGGTAAAATAGTCTATTAGTTAGACCAATTTCAATGGGATCAGAAGAGCCCTGGCCTGGGTAAAGTGGAATCAAAGCTTTATAGGCACAACTGCAATTCAGCAATGGGAGTTCTTGAAAGTGGATGTGTTTTGACTTCTGTAATAGGAAAATGGTTATGAAAATTTCATGAACAAGTTGATAACTTGCAAGATTTTATATGAATTTTAATGGTAGCAGGATAAACAAAATGGAACATTGATTGCCCACTATGCTGTACCCTTTCCTGCTGCTTTATATTCTAGCCAATGTCAGGTGAAAGTTAAGTGCTGTGCATCATGTACTTACCCCGACATAGATTACTGTTGTGTCTTCAGTGCTAATTTAGGACATGTAATGAACCTTTGCCATGGAAGATTTTGTGCACTGTCTATAGTACACTGATAATTGGAGCAGAAAAGTACTGTATCTGTAAATGATAAGATTCATACTCTTGTATACATTGGGAAACATAATGCAGGTGACCCCCCCCAACCCCCACCCCACACCCTGCTCCTGTATTATGGCAGTTCTGGTAATGGAAATTCATCTTTATAGAATTCATGAATCACTACCCAAAAATTTGAGATAAGGAACGAAATTCACTCGTTCTTGTGGAGGGGGTGGGGGAATAAAGGTAAATAAACACAATGTTGCTTTTCACCTCAAGTTTTGTGACACATGCGCAGATGACAAGGCTTTGCATTACAGAAAATTGTGATGCTGTTTTCCAGGAATGCCTGTGTTTTCTGTAATTCATAACTGTTTTACTTCTTACTTATTTGCAGAACCAGTACCCTCTTACAGTGAAGTGTAACTGTAATGTCACAACATCGTGTATTATGTGTGGCTCCAAGAATTCTGAGTCACAAGAAAATCAGTACAACATGCCCATGTCAGAGCGGCTTGCATTGTTAGATGCTTGTCTACACCCAGTCTTGTCATTCTGTGATGGTAAGTTCTTTGAAAATGACATCTCGACCTATGTAATGGGTGCAGATGAAAGTATGAGTTACATTTCTGAAATACTGAGCATATTATCTGGGTCTGAGACCACTGTGATTTTACAGCTGCCGCTGTATTGTAGGCATTTTGGCATGCAAAGCTTGTGTGCTGTTAGTATATGTTCTTGTTAACATCATGTTTCAGTTAGCGATTACATCTTTTCCAGATGTATAGTAATAATGCAGCAATGTGTACACTGTCAGCTTTCAAGTTTCAAAACATGTCATTGCTAGTTTGTAAATTGCTCTTTCTATTCCAATTTGAATCCTGGTTGCCTTTTGCTGTCTTCAGATTGTTTTCAAATTATGTTGTCCAAGTTCCAGTTTGTGATGCACTTGTACTCTGGTTATCCCTATATTCATTGCACAGCATAGATAGCAGGTTGCATTCTAGTTCCTGTGTTCTGCCAATTACCAAGTATGTAAAACATTGCATGTTTTTGTCATTTTCATCCATTTATCCTTGACAGAAGCAGTGAATAAATAGCTGGGAAGTGTTCTCATGTTTTTGGCCAGTATTGTACCACGTATTTTACTGTTTGTGGTGTCTTTGAGTGTAAGTGAAGTGTGACCACAGAAAGGTGCTAAGTTTCTGGCCTGCAGGAAGGAATCATTTAATTTCCCTGGAGTGTTGGGACCCCCAGTTTGTTTTCTTTCTTTATGTTCCTTGAGTAAGGACCTCGAAGACCATTGTCTTCGTCCATTCTTCCCAGGTGGTGATCAGCTAACTAACAAAGTGTTTCAAATCTGTATGTCTTTAATAAATTTGGTGTTTTATATTATTCTCTGAAGTGAAGCAATGATGGCTATTGATGGAAGTGGTATGAGTGTTCTACAGTAAGTGCCATGGACTCAAAGATCTCTAATTATCATCCCTGGCTTGGTGGTAGGCAGAGTTTAAACCGCAGAAATTTGAGCACTGTCCTGGTCAATCTTAACCCTCAACAAACATTGGTGACGCAAATTATCTAAACATTTCTCTTGTTGCAACTGGAACATTTTTGTTCACATTGTTTTCTGTATTTACCTCAATGCTCAGTGTTCCAGGGTACAGATGCTACAGACATGATAGAGGTAGTGGTAAGAGAGGAGAGGGAGTTGTATTTTTGCTAAGGAAGAACATCACTGCATTTCTTAGAATATTCCTGGAGGATCTTCCTTTGAGGTTATATGGGTTGAACTTAGGAACTAAGATGGAATTGTACTATACCACCCCCCCCCCCACCCCACCCAATAGTTAGTGGGAATTAGAGTTGCAAATATGTAGGGAGATCCCAGATGGTTGAAAGATTAATATATTACAGTAGGTGATCTTAACTCCTCTAACGTTGACTGGGACGAACTTGTTAAATGTGTCCAAGGAAGTTTTCTCAAGCAATACGTAGACGACATACTGGGGGGGCAACACTCGACTTCTTGGGAAATGAGGCTGGGCAAGTGACAAGTGTCAGTGGGGAAGCACTATGGGAACAGTGACTGTTCTAAAATAGTCATGGAGAAAGAGGGGGCTGGTCCACAAGTTAAAGTCCTAAATTGGGGCAAGGCTAATTTTGATGGCATCAGACCGGAGCTTTCAAAGGTTGATTGGGAGAGGCTGTTAGCAGATAAAGGGATGTCTGACAAGTGGGAGGCTTTTAAAAATGAGAGTGAGTATTCAAGGACAGCATGTTCCTGTTAGAGTAAAGGGCAAGGCTGGCAGAACTGGGCAACATTGACTGATGATGGTTATTGAGGCTCTGGTCAGGAAAAAGGATGAGGCCCATGTCTTTCCTGAATGATCTTCTGCATCTCCTTAATCCACTCAAAGCAGACCGATTTGGATTTCATTGTAGCATGATTTCTGTTTGTCTGTGACCCCACTTTGAGGAAGGATTTGCAGAATGTATTCAAGTGTGTGTGGGTGTGTGTTTGGTAAGGCGAGGGGGGTGGGGGTTGCAGCTTAAGGGAAGCAATCTGGAAATCTGCCCAGCTCAGAACAAGCCAAGTGATTTGTTGGATGGCTTTTTTAACCTCTTCACTCCACAAGGGTGACCCAGAGTTTCCAATCCCTTGCCATCTTAATTGTCCATCCCACTTCCATTCTGACCTTTGTCTTTGGCTCCCTACACTGTGCCAACAATGTAGGCTTGTGGAGCAGCATCATATTTTCCATCTGAGCACATGGTAGCACTCTGGATTCGGGCAGCAGGTAGTTGGGTGAACACCAGGAAAGCTCGAGGGGGTAGGCAGAGAGTGCAGGACTCCCTTATTGCCATTCCCCTCACTAATGTATATCATTTAGATACAGTTGGTGAGGGTGGTGGCTTTACAGAGGCGAGCAGCAGTCAGGTCTGTGGCATGATGACTAGCTGTGATGCACAGCAGGGGAGATAAGAGACGAGAGCATAGGAGATTTGTTAGGAGGACTGGCAGTAGACTCTGTGGCCATGAGCGAGACTCCAGGATGGTATATTGCCTACCAGATGCCATGGTCAAAGAGGTCTCTGAGCAGTTGCAGAATGTCCTCTAGGAGGAGCAGCCAGAGGTCTTTGTACACATTGGTACTGGCGATATAGGTAAGGAAAGGGATGAGGTCCTGCAGAGTGAATGTAGGCAGAAGGTTAAAAAGCAGGATCTCAAGGGTTGTAATCTCTGGATTACTCCTGGTGCCACAAGCAAGTGAGGGTTGAAACAAGGAAAGCAATAGAGGATAGGATAGAATGGTAGTGCCCTGGGGAGCACTGTGGAAGAGAAGGGCCCTGGAATATAGGTATGTAGTTTGCAACATCCATCGTCAGGGGCCCCCACCATCCAGGCCATGCCCTCTTGTCAATTCTGCCATCAGGCAGGAGTTGCAGGAGCCTGAAGACCCACACCTCAAGGTTCAACAACAGCTTCTTCCCCACTGCCATCATGTTCTTGAACCAGCCTGAAAAATCCTAACAGTACCTCAGACTATGTTTATGTCTCTGTCTCCCTGTCTCTGTCTCTCTCAATTTGCGCTCATGTCATTATGTTTATTTTTTCATGCAAGTTGTGTGTAATTTATGTTAATTTAAGTTTGTTAACACGTTTATCACGTGTGTAATGTGCTGTGCTGCTGCTGCAAAAAGCTAATTTTCATGGCATTTTATTTATGCTCTCTGTGCCTATGATAATGAACAAACTTGAAAGTGGCATCACAGATAGGCAGAGTGGTGAAGAAGGTATTTGACATGGTGGCCTTCATTCGGCATTGAGTAGGGTTAGGTTGCACTTGAACTGGAGGGGGACTGATAACCTGACAGGGGGATTTGCTGGTGCTGTGGGGGGGGTGGAGTTTAAATGAGTCAGGCTGGAGGGTGGGGACCCAAAGCAGAACTGTGGCAGATGAGAAAATTGGGGCAAATATAGCAGTTAAAGCAAGCAAGTTCAGTAGGCAGGAGCTCCGATGGACGAAACTGCATTTATTTTAATGCAAGAAGACTGACAGGTAAATCAGATGGTCTCAGGGCATGGGATAGGACTGGGATACTTTAGCAGCTACATAAGACTGGGATATTTTAGCTAATGCAGAAACATGGTCACGGAATGGGCAGGACTGGCAGCTCATTGTTCCAGGGTACAGATGATACAGACGTGATAGAGGTGGAGGTAAGAGAAGAGGGTAGTTGCATACAGCGTGGACACAGACCCTTCGGTGCAACTCGTGCATGCAGACCAAGATTCCCTCCTGAGGTAGTCCCTTTTGCCTGCATTTGGCACATATTCCCTCTAAACCTTTCCTATCCAAGTACCTTTTTAAGTGTTGTTAATGTACCTTACTCAACTACTTCCTCTGGCAGCTCGTTCCATACACTGACCACCCTCTGGGTGAAAAAGGTTGCCTCTCAGGTTCCTATTAAACCTATGCTCTCTCGTTCTCGATTCCCCAACCCTGGGAAAAAGCCTGTATCTATGCCCCTCGTGATTTTGTACTCCACGATAAGATCACCCCTCATTCTTCTACGCTCCTGTGAAAAAGTCCCAACCTGTTCAACCTCTCTCCATAACTCAGTCCCTCGAGTCCTGGGAACATTCTCGTAAATCTCCTCTGCACTCTTTCAAGCTTTATGACATCATTCTTATTAGCAGGGTGACCAAAACTGAACACACCATTCCAAATATGGCCTCAACACCGTCTTGTACAACTGCAACGTAACGTCCCAACTTCCATACTCATTGCCCTGACAGATAAAGGCCAGCGTGTCAAAAAGCTGCCTTCACCGGCCTGCCCACCTTGCAATGCCAGTTTCATAAAACCATGTACTTATACCCCTCGGTCCCTCTGTTCGATAACACTCCCCAGGGCCCTACCATTCATTTGCCATTCCTCGGCCCACTTACCCAGCTGATCAAGATCCCTCTGTAAATCCTAATAAATCTTCACTGTCAACGACACTACCTAATTTAGTATTACCTACAAACTTACAGACTATGCCTTGTACACTCTCATCCAAGTCATTGATGTAGATGACAAATAGCAATGGGCCTTGCCCCAACCCCTGGGGAACACCACTAGTTGTGGCCTCCAGTCTGAAAAACAACCTTCCACCATCACCCTCTGCTTTCTACTGTCAAGCCAATTGTGTATCCGTGGATGGCATGCAATCTAACCTTCCATAGCAGCTTACCATACAGAACCTTATCAAAGGCCTTAAGTCCATATGGACCACGTCTATCACCCTGCCCTCATCGACTTGGTTACTTTTTTTTAAAAAAAACTCAATCCAGTTCATGAGGCATGCACTTCCATGCACAAAGCCATGCTGACTCCCTAATCAACCCCTGTCTTTCCACATGCTTGTATATCTTCAGAATCCCTTCCAGTAACGTACCTACCACAGATGTTTGGCTTACTGGTCTATAGTTCCCAGGTTCTTCTTTGCAGCCCTTCTTAAATAAAGGCACAGCATTAACCACTCTCCAGTTTTCTGACAGTATCCATCGCTGTTGATGATGTTTATATATCGGCCAGGGCTCCCGCAGTTTCTTCTCTAGCTTCCCACAGTGTTCTTGGATATAGCTGATCAGGCCCTGGAGATTTTATCTACATTCATATGATTTAAGACATCCAGCACCCCTTCTGCTATAATGCAGACTATCCCCAAGACCTCCCTGTTAACTATCTCAAAGTCCGAAGTCTTCATGTCTATTTCCACAGTAAAAACAGGAGAAATACTCACTGAGGACCTCGCCCATCTCTTGCAGCTCCACATAAAGATGGCCACTTTGGCCCTATTCTCTGTCTAATTACTCTTTTTCCCTTAATGTACTTGTAAAATTTCTTATGATTCTTCTTCATCTTCTCTGTCAAAGCTATCTCATGCCTCCTTTTTGCCCTTATGATTTCCTCCTTTTGATTAGGGAGAATGTCATGGCAGTACTTGGAGAGGATATTCCTGAGGGATTGTCCAGTGAAGCTATATGGGTAGAGCTGAGAAATAAGGGGATGATCACCTTGTTGGAATTGTACTTTAGGCCCCCCCCAGTAGTCAGCGGGAACTAGAGGAGCAAATATATTGGGAGATCACAGCTAGCTGTAAGAATAGTATGTTGTAATGGTAGGTGATTTTAACTTCCCTGTTGTTGACTGGGACTGCCAAAGTGTGAAAGGGTTGGATGGGGTAGAATTTCTTCAGTGTGTCCAAGTAAGTTTTCTCAACAACGTGTGGATGACCCTACCAGAGGGTGCAACCACCTGACCAGTGGTGTGCTGCAAGGATCGGTGCTGGCTCCACTGTTTATCATCCATACCAGCGATATGGATGAGAATATAGGTGGCGTGGTTAGTAAGTTTGTGGATGACACCCAAATTGGTGGTGTAGTGGTTGGTGAAGAAGGTTGTCTAAGTTTACCATAGGATCTAGATTAACTGGGAAAGTGAGCAAAAGAATGGCAGATGAAATTTAACTCAGACAAGTGTGAAGCATTGCATTTTGTGAAGTTAAACCAGGGCAGGAATTGCACAGTGACTGGAAAGGCCATGGAGAGTGTTGCAAAAGAGAGACCTGGGGATACAAGTACATTCCTCCCTGAAAGAGGCGGCACAGGTAGACAGGGTAGTTAAGAAAGTGGCACACTTTCTTCATCGGTCAGGGCATTGAGTACAAGAGTTGGGACATAATGTTACAACTGTACAAGATATTGGTGAGATTGCACTTGGAGACCCCAGAAGACTGAATCCTTCTGTGTTTTATAAAGTGAGATAATGTCAGGCCATATGCCCCACATGTACCTGTTTTCTCTCCCCTATTGAATATCAGTGCTAGATTTGCTGTTTGTTAATTAATAGATTGTTCTGGAATTTGTAATTTTGGAAGGTTTCAACCATTGCATTCAATGTCTCTATAATCCTCTCAGTTACATTGATCACACCTTGTAGAGTGATGCATTAAACAAAATGCTTGTTTCATATTGTAATCATTTTTTTATTTCCCATATTTTCTGGGTTATACATCTATCTTTGATTTTGAGCTGTAGATACTCTAAGAATCTTTTCTATATTTCCTGTAACTGCCTGTTTCTTCTGTCTTCCCCTCTTTAACATTGTCATGACATGGTGTTTTCTGAAATACTCCTTGTTTCTGTTCTTGCGGGCGAGATTAAGCTTTTAATTTAATGTTGTCCTTATAACTTTAGTTAGCCATGGATGAAGTTTTAATTTCTCAATAGAATGTATGTTTGAAAATATTGAAATATTTCTCAAAGTTTATCATTGTTTATCTGTAAGCAAACCTTTTTATTTCCCAATCAGTCTGAGCGGTTCACCATTTGCTGTGACATTATGGGTTCAAGACTCTTTTCAAATTGAACTCTGTCCTTCTCAAACTGTCTACAATATGACACTTTCTCCTTGAGCCACTACTTTAATATTGCTAGTTTTTTCTCATTACACAAAAATAGTTTGTTCTCTTGTTGATTTCATGATGGGCATGCTCCAAGAAGCTGTGCTCAATGTATTATTTGAACTCATCCTCCAGGCTGTTACCAGTTTGATTTGGCCATTTTATATGAAGATGTCCTCCCCTTAAGAAAGTGTATGGTGTGTTAGCCTTCATTAGTCGGGGTATTGAGTTCAAGAGCTGCGAGGTAATGTTGCAGCTGTATAGAACTCTGGTGAGACCACACTTGGAGTACTGTGTTCAGTTCTGGTCACCTCATTATAGGAAGGATGTGGAAGCTTTAGAGAGGGTGCAGAGGAGATTTACCAGGATGCTGCCTGAATTGGAGAGCATGTCTTCTGAGGATAGGTTAAGTGAGCTAGGGCTTTTCTCTTTGGAGAGGAGGATGATGAGAGGTGACTTGATAGAGGTGTACAAGATGGTAGAGGCATAGATCGAGTGGACAGTCAGAGACTTTTTCCCAGAAAGAAAATTGCTAACACATGATTTTTTAACAGCATAATTTTAAGGTGATTGGAGGAAGGTATAGGGGGATGTCAGAGGTAGGTTTTTTTTACACAAGAGTGTGGTAGGTGGTGGAGGCAGATGCATTAGGGACATTTAAGAGATTCTTAGATAGGCACATGAATGATAGAAAAATGGAGGGCTATGTGGGAGGGAAGGGTTAGATGGATCTTGGAGCAGGTTAAAATGTCGGCACGACATCATGGACCGAAGGGCCTGTTCTATGCTGTTCTATGTTCCCTGATTATCATATTGCTTTTGCTTGTTGCTCTTATTTCTGGTTAACTGGATGTACTAGTTTTTCTGTTGTTGGTAGACCTGTAACCATAACTAACCATTTTATTTGCCATTTATGTCTTACCAAGCCAGAAACTTGGTCCAGAATAGGTGATTCAAAACTTGCACAGCTGAGCCTTCCATAAACAACACAGTTGTGGCATCCAGCACTGAACAAAAGCTGGCCAGGAACAAATCTGCCATCCTGAGCCTTGTATCATATGCAGCAAGACCGTGCACTGTTGTTGAAGTGGAATCAGTCCAGATTTTTAATGAACCTGGGGCCACACAGGCAAGCTAGGCAAAAATCTCCATAGTTTGGATCCAAACTGAGGACATAACAATCTTGAAATACAGAAATCTGCAAGCCATCCACATAAACTGATGGAATTTCCCTTGCTTACCGAGCTTTCTGTCATCAGTAACCCCCAACTCTCCTCTGAATAAGCCAGATTTTGAACTTCTGATACAAATGCTTGTTGAATCATCCCACATTGCATTTGAGAATGTTTATTGAATGCCATCGAATATTATTTCCCTTCTTTTCAGGAGTTCAATTCCTCAGTAATTTCAACATACTACATCTTTGTGCTTTTTGTTTTAAACTTGTACAATTTTTTTGCTTTGGACAGGCAACTTTTGAAAGTTACTTGTAACTCCAAACCCTTTCTGACCAAAACTTTGTTTTTCTCAAAAAATGAAATGTGCTTCGAAACTGAAGTCAGTTGAAAACTTTATCAATTGTCAGTGCAACTTTGCTGCAAATTTGCTCGTGCACAATGGTGGAATCTATTATCTTCACCTGAGGCTGTGACATGAGGCTTGTATCTTATTAGAAGCCTGTACTGAGTTATGGCCAGAACAATGAGCAGGATGGAGAAGCTTTGTTATTACACAAGGGTTGCACACAGGAGAAATTTGCACTAAGTTGTTAATTAAAAAGAGTATTGTATGCTTGGAGTAAGATGGGTAAGAAACTAGTGTTTCTCTTATTGCTCTGGAACTGAAAGTAGAACCTAAAATAACACTATCTGGAAATGCAACTGTTAAAGTTAAATGGAAGGTGAATTTCTGGCCATAAGTTAATTTCCATCCACCACATTAACCTGATTTTCTCCCCTGACCACCCCCCCCCCTTACTGAAATATCAGAAGGGTTACAAAATGTAGCTGCAGTTGGTCTCTTAAGCTTCTCAAACTGGTGAAAGTACTATCATTCAGAACAGCACAGTCTGAACTGTTCTATTCAGCCTTTGGGGTTGTATTTTCCTAAACCTACCCTTGAAATCTCACCTGTATTCAGTTGGACATAATCTGATTTGAATTTGTGTTCAAATAAACAATTAGCAAGGATTTCTTAATCTTCAGAAACCTGTTTTCAGTAACTTTTAATTACTCCTTCCCACAACATCCAATCCAGAGGAAGGGTCTTGACCCAAAACATCTTTTCTTCATTTCCTTCCAGAGATGCTGCCTGACCCACAGAGTTCCTCCGGTGCTTTGTGTGTTGATCACAGCTAACATATCTGCAATAGTTTGAACGTTGTCTTATTCTGCAGTTTTGCATACCGCCAGGTGGCTGCAGCACACTGCACAGATTCTCCCCTCCACTTGGAGCGGAGTAACATGTCGCAGAGTAAACTATTGTGTGGATTTCAATTTGTGTGCAGTTCTGAACATTTTCTTAAGATTCTTGTTCTAAGTTCATCAGACTACTGTAAAGATAAAATTACTTCTGCACAGTGTACTTCACATTTTTGGTCAAATGTTACTTATTTAAAATACTTGAGTATCTCGTGAATTAGTTCCACTAATGTGTCTGAACTGGTTTCTCCATCACAGCTTAATCTATTTTAGGGTAAGGTTCGAGGTGGTACACAATTTAAGTTGGCATGTTATGTTTCTGGCATGCTGGTTTTCTTCAATTTTAATATGGTGAATGTGCTTTAATGCTGCATTATCTCAGAATGTGCTCTAAATGTAGAGGGAATGCTTACGAAAGGACTGTTAATACAGGCACCTTCCTAAGGGGGGAGAATGCATGGACAAAAGTATATTTTCTGGTTGAAATTTTTGCCCTGACTTGATTTGTACAGAGATAAACTATCATTGCCTAATACTCCCATCTGCTGGAAAGACAGATCATTGCACAACCAAGGAGCATGGAAGGATGTGAATGTATTTTGTTTTGCTCTCTCCTCAGATATCCCACTGAATATGCACTTGCAACCTGTTCTTAAAGGTTATCCACAGAATAAATCACTGGATAAGAGCAAAGCTTCCAAAAAGCTGTTGCTAAAACACAAAGGCTTATCAGCAGTTTGTTTGTCAGATCCAACCCGGAGAGCGCAGCAAAAACTGACCAACTCCATACTCGCATCAGCAAGTAAGTATCAGGATCGGTGCTGTCTGAGTACTAGAGGCATGTTTTGTGGTTTGCTGAAATTAAGTAGATACCTAATGATAACAAATCAAACTTACCATTAAATATTGATACCTTGGCTTTGCACATGCTAACAATTAACTTTCACTTGAGACCCCTTTCTACCAATAGTACCAATAGATGAATTAACAAATACTTAACACCTCCTGTGACCAGGACTTGATATGAAGGGACACAGATACAGTGAAAATTTCAAAGAACAATGCCTTAGGGTTATTTTGCATTTTATAGTGAGTTGTGCTCTGAAAGGCACTGTGAAAAGTAGATTCTAATGTAACTTTCAAAAAGGAATTGGATATATTTTTAGGAAAAGGGAAATCAAAACTGCACGTCCTTGGGGAAAGAGCAGAAGGACGTTGAATGACTTAAACAGCTGGCATGGGCAAGGTGATCTGAATGGCCTTCTGGGCTATTCTATTATGTAAGAATAGGGTCATTAATGTGTTAACACTGGGCTTACTGACCACATGGAACTGTACATTTTAAAAACAAAATAGTAAAGCTGGGATGTGAACTTGGACACGGTTGTAATTGCAGCTTTCAGTTGCTGAGACAAGCTGTTAACTACCTAAGTTTTTGGTTCTTCACTGGAGACAAATAAGCACCGCTGTTTCAATTAACAGCAGAGAAAGCTCCTCATTTGATTTGTCACTCATTAATTTATTCTTAAACCGCCTCACCCAAGTTCCTGATTGCTGTTTCACAGGCTCCTAAGTGGATCTGTGGTGATTATTTTCCCGTTCTGGTCTGATAAAACCTTGAACTGAAAATACTCATAATCAACTTTGTTAATTCACAGCTAAAGTTTGTTTAGCTTTTGTCCTCTCTGGTTATAAAATTCCAGGTATTTAGTATGAGTTCAGTGCTCATTTATATTGCATGGGAAGGCTTTGTGATTTTTGCCTTAACAGTTGGAATCTGTTGTGTAGTGGGATTAAATTGAAGATCAGTGCATCTGACTGAGCTTGGAGTTGATTTGGAATGATTCTTGACAGTTCCTGTCCCTGCTATAAGCAACTTAAAAGTCCAGCGAAGGGAGCAAGTATCAGACTGTACGAGACATAGCTATGGACTGAAAAAGTATGCTTTATTGCAGAGTATGTCTACAATAAGAATCGCACAGAGAAGACACTTAAACAGCATTTTGATGATTTGCTGTCAGTCTCCAAGTTCGAGAACGCTAACGTACAGGAGAGATTCCTAAACAAAAGGAGACAGCGTGAACCTTCATCAGAAGTAATGGAAGGTGCGTCCTGGGTCTGACTCAACTGTAAAAAGCTTAACGATTTGAAGAAAAGGTGCTAACAGTTAACTTCTGTGCTTAATCTTTAAGCAATGATTTCTATCCTCCACCTCCTCCTTCAGAAGTGGAGTAACTGGTATCAACACAAGCAGCTTGTTACATGCTCCCCTGTTCCGCCTATATAGAGAGTAGTGACACTAAATCATCCGTTGTAGCAGGGGCTCTGGCACTTCCAGCAGAAATCTGCTATTACCACACTGCTGGAGTTTGGATGCTTGTCAATCCTGAGACTGTGAGTGTTAATATAAGCAGGTGTATATTGAACAAAACCCAGGAGGTCTACTGGTTGTGGCTTACCAGGACTGAACTATTTCTGGTGTGTGTTGCATGTTGGCAACAGAGCAGTAAACAACCTGGTAACAATGCAGCTTATTAACACGTTTCTTTGAATAACTATCCATTCTCAACATTTCACATTTATCTGGCATATCGTGTATCATGCTTTCTTGGAGAAAATACAAGGCTGGTTGAAGGTAGAAGTGTAACCACTTCCATTTCACAGCAAATACACACTGTTTGTAACTGACTGCAAACCTGGCAGTGTGTTCGTGTTCACTTAACAGGTGTCGAGCATTTTGCATTCAAGATGGAATAAGCACAAGTTTTTTTTTGTTTCCTATTCATTTTGCAAACGCACCTTGGCAATCTGTGGATCTGGTGCATTGGTTGAACATAATGATCTTATTAGCAAAGCTATAAGTTTTCTACAAATAGTGGAAGAATTTGTATGGCTGATTATGGACTAAAAAGGACATATTCTTGTAGAGGCATCACCCTTCACGATAGAGTGAGGTACTAAGTGGGGGGACAAAAATTGCAAATTGCTAGAGCATATTGCCAATCTAACAAAATAGAAGGTAGTTGCAATTTTGGTGAGGATAAATCACAAGGTTAGCTGCCTTCGGAGTCAAAGTCACTGGATAACTGAAGAAAGTAAGGATTGGCATTGTGAAGGCTGTGGCCACAAAGCCGCTCTTTTCCAATTACATCTGATTGCATATCTTGCATTATACTGGAGGATTGCAAATATTTCATGTTACTCAAAACAAAATAGCAGAGGGATAAACCCAGCGATAAGAAACGTAATTGTATCTGCCGCTGCTAACAGTTAGCCTGAGGTTGTTACTGCCGGAGAAAATATGGCAAATTACTGGAGTAGTTAATATACACATCCGTGCTTTTCCAAGTGTCAATTAATGTATTAAAGTTAGCACCAGTTTATTGAAGGTAAATTGTTTTACTAACTTGGTTGAGTTTTTGTTCAAGTGATGGAGAGAGTTGAAGGTTGTGCGTTTGGTGTATGGACTTTTGAAAGGTGTTTGTCAATATAACAACAAATGTCAAAATTGAAGTCGGGATTAAACAGTAGCAACATGGATAGAAAAATAGCAAAAGACTGTAGGAAGTTACTAGAGTTGTATATGATGGTGGCTGATAAGAGGACCACAATATATGAAGGACCTAGATTTGGTTCCTTTCAAGGACTACAGATGATGCTAAATTTGATCATGTAGCAAAGAAGAATAGTCGGCTTCAGGAGGATGCTGGCTGCTAAAACAGTCTCATGCATGTATTCATAAATAACGTGCATGAAATGATGCATGAAGTGCTGCATGTTATGAGGAGAGGGAAGTTGTTAGTCCAATTTGGGTTCAGCAGGGTGATTGAGAGTAATTCAGACCCTTAGTGACTACTGTTTGTTTGAACTGACAATATTCAGTGGTAATCATAATCTAAAATAAACTTGGAACTTTTGAAGTTAATGTTTTGACAATGTTGCTCACTGCATTACAGCTTTCCAAACTGAATTCTGAGTGCAGCAGTGCTGTGTTCAGGGATTTAAAATAATATGTTTGGCAGGTGAACTATGAAGAGGAAGAAAAGGTCCACAAAGGAATGGGAGAGATAACTAGCACCAGAACAAAAGTACAGAGTTTTAGATGGGATCAGACTAAGACCCAAGACAGATTTGTAGTGTTATAGAGGTCACTCCCACATCCCAAAGGTCAAGATCAAACTTGGGTCTCTGGAGCCATGAGACAGCAGTGGTAACTGCTGTGCCACTGTGCTGCCCAGTGCATATGGTCATGGAGTTGTACAGTACAGAAACAGACCCATCGACCTGCTTTTTGCCCATTTACACTAATCCTGTTTGTCCACATTTGGACTGTATCCTTCCATTCCTTGCCTCTTTAAGTGCTGTATTTGTTTCTGGATTCCATCACCTTCTCTGACAGCTCGTTCCAGATGTCAACCACTCTGTGTGTAAAGGGGAAAAAAAACAATTTACTCTTCAGATTCCCTTTAAAACTCCTTCCTCTCAACTTAAATCTATGTCCTTTGGTAGCCCAAAATGGGAAAAAGATTTTGATTCTCTGGGCCTCACATCTTGTGTATTTCTAACACTCCTCAGCTGCCACCTCTCCAGAGAAAACAAACCCAGCCTATTCAACCTCTCCCTATAACTGAAGTCTTCCAATCCAGGCAACATCCTGGTGAATCTCTTCTGCATCTCCAGGGCAATCACATCCTTCCTATAGTGTGGCAACCAAAACTGCACACAATACTCCAAGCACAGTCTAACCAGTGTTTTGTAACATAATGCCCCAATTCTTGTATTCTCTGCCTCGACTAATGAAGGCAAGCATGCCATATGCCTTCACCACCCTATCGACCTGTGTTGCCACATTCACTGAAGTATGGATTTGGACCCCCAGGTCTGTCCATTCATTGACATTTCTTAGTGCCCTACCATTTACTGTAAGTGTCCTACTTCCTTGCTATCCACAACACCACCAATTTTCATGTTATCTTCAAACCTGCAAGTGATGCCTCCTATGTTCACTTCAAGTCATTAATATATTAAAAACAAATGGCAAAAATCCCAGGACTGATCTCTACGGTACACCACTAGTCACAGACTTCCAATCAGAAAAACATTGTCAGAATTCTGTTCCAGGGTAGGGGTGTCCAGATTTGGACCAAAGCCTAACCAAAGTTTTGTACAACTGTAATGTGACGTACTCAGTGCTTTGGCCGATTAAGGCAAGCATGCCACATGCATTCTTCACAACCCTGTCTACCTGTCTTGCCACTTCCAGGAAATTATGTACTTGGACCCCAAGGTCTCATCATTCAACAACACTGCCCAGGGCCCTGCCATTCACAGTGAACGTCCTGCTCTGGTTTATCTTCCAAAAATATATCACTTTGCACTTGTCCGAGTTAAATTCCATCTCTTATTCCTTTTCCCGCTTTCCCAGTTGAACTAGACAACCCACTTTACTGTCCACTATATTTATACCACGAATTTTGGTGTTATCTGCAAACTTGCTAATCATCCCAACTATATTCTCATCCAAATCGTTAATATAGATGAGAAATAACAGTAGACCCAGTGCCAATCCCTGCAGCACACCACTGGTCACAGACCTCCAATCTGGAGAAACAACCCTTCACTACCACTCTCTGACTCCTACCACTGAGTCAATTTTGTATCTACTGAGCTTGCTCACCCTGGATCCCATGTGTTCAAACCTTCCGGACTAGCCTACCATGTGGGATCTTGCCAGAGCCCTTGCTTAACGTCCATGTAGACAACATTTACTGCCCTGCCTTCACCAATCCTCTTTGTCACATCTTCAAAAAAACTAAATCAAATTTGTGAGATGATTTCACACACACAAAGCCACACTGACTATTCCTAATAAGTCCCTGTCTCTCAGAATCCCTTCCAATAACTTTCCCACCACTGATGTAAGGCTCACTGGCCTATAGTTCCTTGGCTTACCCCGTTGCCATTTATAAATAAAGGCATAGCATTAATTAACCCCCAGTCTTCCGGAACCTCACCTGTGGGTAACAAACTTAGAAGAATCTCTGTCAGCGCCACTGAAATCTGGTATTGGTTCATTATTGTCACGTACTGAGATACAGTGAAAAAACTTGGTTTTATGCAAGCCATCCATACAGATCATTCCTTCTGTTGCTTCCCATGACATCCTAGGATACACCTGGTCAGGCCTTGGAGATTTAATGCTCCTTTGTATATTTCAGGACTTACAACACCACCACCTTTATAATGGTGATATGCTCCAGGATATCACTGTTCCTTCCCCTGAACTCCCCAGCTTCCATGTTCTTCTCCACAGTAAATGCAGATGCAAAGTATTCATTTAAGACCGCACCCATTTCCTGTGGCTCCACATGTAGATTACCACGTTCATCCGTAATGGACCTTCTCTCTCCCGAGCTACTCCTTTAACCATGATATATTTGCAGAGTATTTTGGGATTTTCCTTCATTTGAGACCTGACTTTGAGAGCCAACCTTGCCTCTTTCCATAACTAGGTGTGACAGCTTTGGGGAGGGTGCAAAAGGGATTTACTAAAATGATGCCAAGGATGAGGAACTTCAGTACCTAGTTATTACTGCATTTCATTGAATCATTAACTCTTGTTTCTCAATTCTACAGTTGCTACCTGACCACCTGAGTATGTCTAGCACTTTATCTCAGATCTGGGGCATCCATGAAGATTTACTTTTGTATGATGCAACTATTTTTTTCTTGCAGCTCGACCAGCCCTTTCGGACATGGGGAGCCCATATGGTTCTACAGATAGCTGTCACACCTCATCCCACGGCTCGCTGCTGCGGCAGTTATCTTCATCGGAGAGCTCTGCACCAAGCATGACCAACACACACACTGTGGCCTCCACTTTGGTAAGGAGCTTTTGAGAATAAAATGAAAATTGCAACACCAAGGATCTGTTTTAGTGAAATTTTGAATTTGAGGTATTGTGTGTCAGGATTGAGAACACAACATTTCCCAAGGAGTGGTGAAACATCCAGAGGCCTGGAACATTGCTGGCAAAGTGGATCCAACATTGGCTTAGCGATAGGAGGTGGAAGGTAATGGTGGAGGGGTGTTTGTCTGATGGGATCTGGGACTAGTGGTGTACCACAAAGATCAGTGCTGTGTTTGTGTTGTACATTGGTCATTTGGATATGTATGTAGGGGGTATGATTAGTAATTTGCAGATGACATGAAAATTGGTGTTACAGAGAGCAAAGAAGGTTGTCCAAGGGTACAGCATGACATAGATCAGCAGGAAAGTTGGGCAGAATGGGGCAAATGGAATTTAACGCAATCTGGAAGGGCAAGCAGGAGTATGACATGCACAGTAGTAGATGGATCCAAGGGAGTATTTATGAACACGGGGACCTTTGAGTACAAGTCCATAAATCCCTGAAAGTGGCTGCCAAGGTGAAGAGAGTGGTGAAGAGACTGAATAAAAGACCCGTGAAGTTTCTTGTTGGCATGTTGGTTGCAGAAGTCACACATGAACTGGGTTTTTGACTATGTCTAATTCGGTGTGATTCCCAAAGTCAGAAGGCTGCTGTTGTGAAAAGTCATGGATTGTTTTCTGCACTCATTTATTCTTCCTTTTGAGATTTAGCTACTTGTTGAGATTATCTCATGCTCTCAATTCTTGGCCAGTAACAATGGACTTGCTCCAATGATACTGTTGCAGTGAAGGAAGGTTCTAAGTCTTGGTGGTACAGGCCCGTATGTACAAACGAGCTCCCATTCAAATTCAAAGGTCTGATGTATGTACATATGTTCAGTCCTATGAGGAGCAGAACTAGTTTTCCCTCTCTCTCCACTTCTAGTAATTAGCTTTTTCTAATCAGTCTTGTGTGCTTTAGATGCCATTCATTACAATACTGTGGAGGTATGGTGACCACAATGACTGATTTTTTTTTTGTGTACTTACTGACTTATGGACGACATCAACTTATGGACAACAAAAACAGAACCTGTTCATTTCCCAAGGACAGCCTGTACCCATATTGGAAATTATTTTTCTGTTGTATATCAATATGGCCTAAGGCACCTCTTTTTTTTACAGCAGGCAATCCGAAAGCGAAGGGGAGAAAGTTCCTTTGACATTAACAACATTGTGATCCCAATGTCTGTTGCTGCAACAACTCGGGTGGAGAAGCTTCAGTATAAGGAGATCCTAACACCAAGGTATGTGTTCAGCATTTGCTTAAAGTGCTCATACTATGATGTGGGTTAGATGAAGGGGGATTGTGAGATGCAAAAAACACTAGGATGTGTATGGTGTATGTGAGCAGTTGCAGAGCATGGTGTTAACGAGGATAAGGCACTAATGAGTTTAGAGTTTTAAAGTCATGCAGCCAAGAAACAGGTCCTTCGGCCCATCACCTACTCACCTGTACATCCCATTTACCATCTTATGGTCCGTAGCCTCTATTCCTTGGTGATTTCAAGTGTTCACCTAGATGCTTGATCTGCCTCCATCACCTTCCCAAGCAGTGTGTTATAAACTGCAACTGCCTTCGGGGTAAGGGGAAAAGAAGCTTTTCCTTAGATCCCCTGACACTTTTACTCCTTACTTTAAACCTATGCCCTTGTTTAGGTGGGTAAAAATTTCTCGCTAGGCACCCTCTCTAGACTCCTCATAATTAAGAATATCTCTATCAGGTCCCTTCTCGGCCGCCTCCACTACAAGCAAACACAGCCTGTGTGTTCTCTCATCATAACAGAAAATGCTCCATCCCAGGCAAGATCTGTTAAATCTCCTCTGCACCCTCTCCAGTACAATCAAATCCTTCCTATTGTGCAGTGACCAGACTGCATGCAGTCATCCAGCTGTGGCCTAACTGAAGTTATATGAAGTTGTCCCATGACATCTATTCTCTTGTACTTGAAGCCCCTTAGTAGGAAGGATATTCATGTATCATTATGAACTAAATGCAATTTTAAAAGGGGTGCAGGTCAGTGTTTTATTTACACAGTCTTTAAAGGCAGCAGGATGACTTGAGACAGCAGTTTTTCAAAGAAAATCAAATGGAATGTATCTTTTTTAATGGAATAGAGTACAAATTTATAGTTAGGCCCCAGTGGTAGAATTGTACCCAATTCTGGGAAAGATGTGAAGGTTTCGGGTGCAGAAGTGATTCACTGAAATGGTGCCAGTTATTATTTTTTTTGTTTCGAGATTGATAAGCATCGTTTTTCTCTGTTGACACAAAGGGTAGCGGGAGATTTGATGTGTTCACAACTGAGGGATTTTACAGGAACATGAGGGAAAGGGCAAAATAACTGGGCAAATTTGATAATATCAAATAACATGGCTTCCTGTTCAATAACACCTTGTAATTCTAAAACTGTTCAATCTTGTTCCACAAGGTTATTGGTGATCTTAATTGTGATATGGATATTTTTTTTCTTTGGATTTGTGACATTTTAGACAGTTTTGATCCTTTACAGGCTATTTTGTAATTGAAGATAATGTTTTAAAAAGAATGGTTCTATGTATTTTGTAGCTCTGACCAATAGGTGTGAAAGGGAAGGTTTGATGAATGATGTGCCTGCAATGATGGAAGTATTGGAGGTGGAGATGGGGTTAAGATATGCTGGCATGGTTTACAGTGCTGCTGTGTTGCTATGCTTGTGTTATTAATGAACTATGAGGACTGTTTTGCATAAGTATACTTGGAGGTAATTGTCAAATGGCCAGTATAGCTGGTTCAAAGTGGCAGAGGTAGTCATTTTCTGCAGCCCTTGCTGCTGTTATGCTATTGGCTGAGAGCTGCAGTACAATCCATTCATTTCTTGATGGGAAGTAGAAGTAAGAGTACCTGAATTCTTTCCATTGTAATCATTTTCTTTTCATCTTCCAGCTGGCGTGTGATGGATTTAAAAGCTGATTTAACAAATAACAGGTTCAGTGAAGAGGAGCACGAAGAGGTAATGCTACATAGCTAATTTACAGAAATAAATTTGTAAAGTTTAGTAGGTTGAATATCAATTTGAATAATATAGAAATATTGCTTCTGTTTTAGATGGAGGATCTTTCTGATGCAGCGTTTAGTTCTCGACACACAAAATATGAGGAGTTTGAGCGTTCCCGGTGGACAACGTGGTTAGCCTCCCCTGTCAGTGCCCAGAGGCGTGGAAGCAGGTATTGATCAGGATCAACCAAAGCTGCAGCTTCATGTTTTGCTTATTATTACGGTGAAGAGGGAAAGCCTTTGTTCCCTGGGCATAGAATTTTGTACCCATCGGCTGACTGCTGTAACTTGCTCCTGGGTAGCCATCTGTAGACGAGCAAACTATATTTACATGACATGTAGCCTCTCATTCCTTACAGACTTCTCATGTAGGAGCCTGATTTCTACTTGGCTCCTGACTGAAATTGGCATGGTGCTTTGACAAAGATTTTAGGTGTAGCGCATCCTCACTGTTGTGCTTGGCAAACATAACTTGGATAGGATGTGGTTATTAAAGTTATGAAAGTTGTATTAGATTTATGGTCCAAGTAGTGCTTGTAAGAACATGAGTAGTCACTTCAGATATCACAATATGTAGCACAGATGTGGGCTATTTGACACAACAGGTCCATACCGATGATGTTGCACAACAGCAGTGGCCTCTCGCCCATCATAATGATCATTTCGTATCTCCAGTTCTTTAGTCCCTCCATGCATCTACGCCTACTGCTTTGGTTACCTATTCCACATTCTACCACTCCTGGGGAAGGCAGTTTCTTTTGAATTCCTTTCAACTGTTAATGACAACTGTGTAATTATAATCTATAGTTCAAGTTGTGCCCTAGAATCATTTTTGCTGTTCAATCTATTAAATACTTCCACAGAATTAAAGGTGGTCATCAGATCAGTACCATACCTTGTCTGTAATCCATTCTTTCCAGTTCGAGTAAATAGTTTTTTGTATCTCCTTATTATCTAAATGAAGAAAGACTGCGAATGAGTGAAGTATAAAGTAAAAAGAAATTAGACAAGAATAGCAAGTAGTTAAGAGAGCAAATGGCATACTGAACCTTGTTGGAATTAAGAAATAAAGAACTTTGAGGGCAAAAAGAGGGCACAAGGTATCCTTGACAGATAAGTTAAAGGAGAATCCTGAGATTGTATAAGTATATTAAGAGCAAAAGGGTAGCTGGAGCCACAGAGATGGTTCCAGTTACCCTTTTGTCTTCAGGCTTTTGATCCTGAGACAGGGTCTTAAATGAATACTTCTCATCTGTATTTACTGTGGAAAAGGTCATGAAAGCTCGGGAGTTCAGGGAAGAGAACAGTGATATCCTGAAGCATATCAACATTACAAAAGAGGGGGTGTTGGTGGGCTTGAAGAGGTGTATAAATCCCTGAGACCTGACTGTTTATCCTAGGGCGTTGTGAGAAGCAAGGGAAGAAACTGCTAGGGCCCTGGCAGAGATGTTTGTACCATCCTTAGCTATGGACAAGGTGCTGGAAGACTGGAGGGTGGTTAATGTACCTTTATTGAAGAAAAGGCTGCAAGGACAAGGCAGGGAACTGCAGGCCAGTGAGCCTAACATCAGTGGCGGGAAGATTATTGGAGGGGATTCTGAGAAACAGGATCTATCTGCATTTGGAATGTCAAAGGCTGATTAGGGATAGCATAACTTTGTGCATGGAAAATTGTGTCTTGAATTTGATCGAGCTTTTTAAAGAGGTGTTCAAGAGTATTGACTATGGCAGGGTGATAAATATTGTCTACATGGACTTCACCAAGGCCTTTGACAAGGTCCCACGTGGTAAGCTGGTCTGGAAGGTTAGAAGTTGTCTAAAGTTACAACAGGATTGAGCTCAACTGGGAAAGTGGGCAAAGGAATGGCAGGGTGGAACTTGGTCAAGTGCAAAAGTAATATATTTTGGGAAGTTAAACCAGGGCAGGGTATATGCAGTGAATGGCAGTGCCCTGGGGGTGTTGTAGACCAGAGAGACCAAGGGGTATAAGTGCATAGTTCTCTGAAAGTAACTACACAGGTAGATGTTATGGTGAAGAAGGCATTTGGCACACTTTCCTTCATCAGACAGGATATTGAGTACAAGAGTTGGGACGTCATGTAACAGCTGTTAGTAATAATAAAACAATATCAATACTGAGACTGCACTAGTGCAGTTGTGATACCGTACTATAGGAAGGATGTGATTAAGCTGGAGAGATTCCAGAATAGATTCACAATGTTGCTGGGACTGGAGGGCTTGAGTTATAAGGAGGGACTGGATAGGCTGGAACTGTTTTCCCTGAAGTGAATGAGGCTGAAGGTGACCTCAGGGTATAGATAATGTGGATGGTCAGTCTTTTTTTCCCAGTGGAGGGGAGTCTAAAACTAAGGGGTATAGGTTTAAGGTGAGAGGGGAAAACATTAAGACCTGAGAGGCAGGTTTGTCACACACAGGGTGGTGGGTATATGGAACAGGCTGTCAGAGGAAGTGGTAGAGGCAGGTGCAGTTACAATGCCGAAAAGACATTTGGACAGGTACAAAGATTGGAAAGGCTTAGAGAGACCAAACGCAAGCAAATGCGACCAGCTCAGGAAAGCAACTTGGTTGGCGTGGACAAGTTGGGCTGAAGGGCCTGTTTCCATGAATTTTAACTCTATGACTCTAAGAGGTCTTGGATAGATAGGTTGGAGTGGCATGAAGCTCAGGGTTGTCCCTACAGACTGAAGACAGGTGTTGAGGAAAAACAGTCACCCTGTCTCCGTGCAGTGTAGAGGAGCCCACACTGGGATCTTTCAATCTAGAGTACTTCATTGAAGGAACTGCAAATGAATCATTGCTTCACCTAAGGGGCAGACATGGATAATAGAACATCTGCCTTGTAGCGCCAGAGACCCGGGTTCAATCCTGACTCAGCTGTTCAGTGTCCAGAGTTTGCATATTCTTACTGTGACCGCATGGGTTTCCTCTGTGTCCTCTGGTTTCCTCCAGTGTCTCAAAAGACATGGGGGCTGGTATGTTAATCGCCCACTAAATTGCCCCTAGTGTGTAGGTGAGTAGTAGAATTTTGGGGAAGTTGATGAGAATGTGGAGAGAGAAAATGCAACTTATTTAAGATTTGTGTAAATAGATGGTGGTTTTGGATGAAATTGTAGGTGGGTGACAGTTTGCAGACAGTATAAAAGTTGGTGGAGCTGTGGATAGTGAGGAAACTTGTGAAAGGATACAGGAAATAGATTGGTTGGAAGTTTGGGCAGATGGAGTTTAATCTGGACAAGTATGAGGTGTTGAAGAGCACCTATTGCGTGAAGTTCTGTTCACACGATTGGAAGGATGGTGGAGGCTTTGGAGAGGATGCAGAAGAGGTTCACCAGGATGTTGCCTGGATTGAAGTGTATTAGCTATAAGGGGAAAAGACGGACCAACTTAGACTGTTTTCTCTGGAGTGTTGGAGGTTGAGGGGCAACCTGACAGAAGTATATAAAATTAGAGAGGCATTGACATAGTAGATAGGCAGGGTCTTTTCCCAGTGTGGAAATGTCAAATACAGAAAGCATTAGTTTAAGGTGAGGGGGGAAAGTTTAAAGGGGATTTACAAGGCAAGTTTTTTTTACCTGGGGAATGGTAGGTTCTCGGAACTGCCAGGGGAGGTGGTGGAAGCGGATACACTAGCAACATTTAGAAGATATTTAGACAGACACAGGAACAGGCAGGGAACAGGGATACAAACCATGTTCAAGCAGATGTGACTAGTTTAAATCAGCGCAGACATCGTGGGCCAAAGGGCCTGTTTTTGTGCTGTAACTCTCCATGCTATTTGGATACCCGGATGAAAGGAGTAGTTAAATGATAGGTGTTGCATCTTGTGCCTTTGAAAGCACCATTTGTGGGGTCAGAAGAGCAGGACCAGAGAGCTGCAAAGGGAAGCGTCCCTTTGTCGTGCTGAAAGGGAAGGGAATGTGTCTGGTGGTGGAATCTTGGAGCTGATGAAATTCAGATGGATAACCTAGTGAATGCGGAGGCTGGTGGGGTGGATGGTCAAATAATCATAGCCAGATTTCCACTCAATTTTGCAAAATAATAACAAACACATGACAATTTCTTTTATTGCTGTTACTTGTACCAGGTTTCAATATCTTTCCCCTTTACCAATGCAGTTGATCTTGATTTATTTGTGCAAACTGTTAAAATGTCCTGGACAGCCCTTTTTTCTTTCTTTCCCTTTTTGCACTGGTTATAATTTTAACCCTTTGCTGTATTTAATTGTGTGTAGATCTCTACCATCATAGTCACAAAGTATAGAAACAGGCCCTTTGACCAGTTATGCCCTGGAATATTGTGTGCAGGTCTGGTCTGTATTCTCTGGAGTTAGCAGAATGAGAAAGTGATCTCAGTGAAATGTATGAATGTCTTCCTGGGCTTGATGAGATAGAAACGTGGCTCGTGTTTCCCCTGGCTGGGGTGTTTGAAACTTAGGGGTATGGGTGTTCACAGTCTCAAGATATGAGGTCAGCCATATTTCCTCACATGGAGAGAAATTTCTTCACCTGAAATGTGGTGAATTTATGGAATTCTCCACCCAGATGCTCAATGGAGACTCAGTTGCTGACTGTATTGAAGACAAAGATTGATAGGTTTCTGGATGCTAAGGGAATCAAGAAGTGGGGTTAGTACTGGAAAGTGATGCTGAGGTGAAAGATCAGTCATGATCTCACTAAATGATCAAATGGTCTATTATTCTGTTTCCCACAATAAAAACTCTGGGGACTCAGCTGACGAACCCGACTCCTTAAAAGAAGCAGATGCCACAGTTTAATAGTGGTGTATAGTAACCAGCAGGAGAGATGTGAGGAATAAGGATGCCAAGCACGAAGCTCTGCTCTCTTTGGCATTTCTCTCTCTTGTGCTACTCCAGCAGTGTTAAGCAGGCTGCCCCTGAAGGCCCAGGTCAGATACAAATCTCTCCATTGCTTGCTCCCATGTGCCCACTCAATGTCCACATGTCTTGGCATCCAGGGAGTCATTTTTTCAGTAGTTTCGCATGTTCTTCTGTGGTCAGCATCTGAATCGTTTCTTCAAAGTCACCATGCTTATCAAAGATGGTGATGTGGTCGTTGTTCAAGGATCTCTTGCAGGATGTTAGGGATAAATTTGTCCCGGTGAGGCAGAGAAGGAATGGCAGGGTGAAGCAACCATGGGTGACAAGAGAGGTGGAACAACTAGTTAGGAAGAAGAAGGCAGCATACATAAGGTTTAGGAAGCAAGGATCAGACAGGGCTCGTGAGGAATATAGGGTAGCAAGGAAGGAACTTAAGAAGGGATTGAGAGCGAGAAGGGGACATGAAGAGGCCTTGGCGAGTAGGGTTAAGGAAAATCCTAAGGCTTTCTTCACTTATGTGAAGAGCAGAAGGATGACGAGAGTGAAAGTCGGACCGATCAGAGACAAAGGTGGGAAGATGTGCCCGGAAGCTGTGGAAGTGGGTGAGGTCCTCAATAAATACTTCTCTTCAGTATTCACCAAGGAGAGGGGCCTTGATGACGCTGAGGACAGTGTTGGTAAGGTTAGTGTTCTGGAGCATGTAGGTATCAAGAGGGAAGATGTGTTGGAGCTGTTAGAAAATATTAGGACGCATGAGTCCCTGGGGCCTGACAGAATATTCCCCACGCTGCTCCACGAGGCGAGGGAGGAGATTGTTGAAGCGTTGGCTAGGATCTTTGAGTCCTCGTTGTCCACGGGAATGGTACCGGAGGATTGGAGGGAGGCAAATGTTGTCCCCTTATTCAAAAAAGATATTAGGGATAGTCCAGGGAATTACAGACCAGTGAGCCTTACGTCTGTGGTGGGCAAGCTGTTGGAAAGGATTCTAGGATACAGGATCTATGAGCATTTAGAGAATCATGGACTGATTAGGGACAACCAGCATGGTTTTGTGAAGGGAAGATTTTGCCTCACAAGCCTGATGGGGTCCTTTGAGGAGGTGACCAGGCAGATTGATGACGGTAGTGCAGTAGATGTCGTCTACATAGATTTTAATAAGGCGTTTGACAAGGTTCCACATGGTAGGCTTCTTCAGAAGGTCAGAGGGCATGGGATCCAGGGAGGCTTGGCTGTGTGGATTCAAAATTGGCTTGCCTGTAGAAAGCAGAGGGTTGAGGTGGAGGGAGTGTATTCAGATTGGAGGGCTATGACTAGTGGTGTCCCACAAGGATCGGTTCTGGGACCTCTACTTTTTGTGATTTTTATTAGTGACTTGGATGAGGGGGTAGGAGGGTGGGTTGGCAAGTTTGCAGACGACACAAAGGTCGGTGGTGTTGTGGGTAGTGTGGAGGACTGTCGAAGATTGCAGAGAGACATTGATAGGATGCAGAGCTGGGCCGAGAAGTGGCAGATGGAGTTCAATCCGGAGAAGTGTGAGGTGGTACACTATGGAAGGACAAACTCCAAGGCAGAGTACAAAGTTGATGGCAGGATTCTGGGTAGTGTGGAGGAGCAGAGGGATCTGGGGGTCCATATCCACAGATCCCTGAAAGTTGCCTCACAGGTGGATAGGGTAGTTAAGAAAGCTTATGGGATGTTAGCTTTCATAAGTCGTGGGATGATGCAGCTCTACAAAACTCCGGTTAGACCACACTTAAGAGTGCTGTGTCCAATTCTGGTCGCCTCATTATAGGAAGGACGTGGAAGCTTTGGAAAGGGTGCAGAGGAGATTTACCAGGATGCTGCCTGGTTTAGAGAGTATGGATTATGAGAAGAGACTAAGGGAGCTAGGGCTTTACTCTTTGGAGAGGAGGAGGATGAGAGGAGACATCATAGAGGTATACAAAATATTAAGAGGAATAGATAGAGCAGACAGCCAGCACCTCTTTCCCAGGGCACCAATGCTCAATACAAGAGGACATGGCTTTAAGGTAATGGGTGGGAAGTTCAAGGGAGATATCAGAGGGAGGTTTTTTACCCAGAGAGTGGTTGGGGTATGGAATGTGCTGCCTGGGGCGGTGGTGGAGGCAGGTACATTGTCAAGTTCAAGAGATTGTTAGATAAGCATATGGAGGAATTTAAAATAGGGGACTATGTGGGAGGAAGGGGTTAGATAGTCTTAGGTGTGGTTTTAAGGTCAGCACAACATTGTGGGCCGAAGGGCCTGTATTGTGCTGTACTTTCTATGAATTATGAAGACTGTACTTCATGGTTTGCTCTTCTCTCGTATTATGATCCCTGTTGGCTGAGTGTGTGCAACGTTAGATTGCTGACTAATTCAGGCTTATTATTTATCATACCTGAGAGAGGCCTGTTCTCTAGTTAAAGAAAGCATTGCTCCAGGAAGTTGTTCTGAATGTACCAGAAATGTATTGAACTTGGGCTATACTGCAATCCCCAGACTCAGTAATGACTACTGTTCTAGCTTTGTTTCTCTGATCCCGTTTGCACCTCCTTGCTACTTTCCCTGATACCTGGATTTTGTTAAACAACTCTCAAATCTCTCATCCTGTGCTATGCAATCCCTTACCTATTCTCTTTCACATGGCCATCTCCACCCCAATTCTCGTACCACCCACCTACACAGGTAGCGTTTCACCTTCCAATCAGCATGGGGGAGGAAACTGAAACACCAATAGGAAACCCACATGGTGGTGGGAGAACATGCAGACTCCACAGGGACAGTAGCAGAGGTCAGGATTGCACTTTGATCACTGGAACTGAGAGGCAGTGGCACTAACTGCTGCAACACTAACACTGTGCCTCCCAAGAGTCTTGGATCATATTTCATTCCTTAGTTCTAACTGTCATGTCTACTCACCCTTGCACATCTCCCTGGTTCTAATGCTGGAACGTTGTCCTTGTCCACATTACTGCCACTTTATATTTAAATTTCTTTTCCTCCTATGATTCTTTTAACATAAAATTTTTATCACCAAGTCATACCCAGGTCTCAGTGATGGCAACTGTGCCATACCTTATATTTTTTAAAAAAACACAAATTTGCACATCTAATTATGCCACATGCATTGAGCTTTCGGTTGGTCCTGTACCTTAACTTTTTTAGCATTGAAATTATTTTGTTTCCTTGTGTTTCTGAGCCTCAGGTTTTGATTTTTTTTTGGATTTTGCTCCCATTCCTCAAATGAGTGAGTTGGAGATTTGTATTTTGTGTCCAGAAACGTGAGTTATTTTTTTCAATCTGCAGATCTTACAAATCAACGGATGAACATTCGACCCCTCAGCCTGTTTCTCCTGATGTCAATTATCACAGTCTGGGAGATTTAACCCTTTCAGGCTCACCTTCCAGCCCTTCTGCACCACCAGTCAATCCAGACACGAATTATTCCCCCCTTTCTCAAGAACATGTTGCACGGATTTCCAGTGAGGATACACGCTGTTCCACCCCAGATATTGGCCATGAAGAACAGGTGAGATTGACCGGTCAAATCAAGTAAAATGGTTTGCTTAAAAATCTAACTGAACCACTGTCTAACAACAAGTTGTTAAAGCAACAATGGGGACGCCACATTTGTGTGGCAAATTCTTAAGGTCTCAGCAGTTGCCAGATTTAGCTAAAGCGAGAATTGAGAACAATTGGTTGAAGAATTTCTGTGCTGCTTGGAGAGCAGAGTGAATGACTCGCACAGAAGTGTCCTGTGCTGCTTCTAATTGCACCATTGGACCTGAGACAACAGGCGTCCCATCTGAAAGGTGGTGGCATTGACTGTGCTGCAGTCCTTTGTTAATGCAATGCACCTACTAATTTGCTGGGTTAGCTTGAATAAAAGCAAATTCAAATATTAGTGCCCAAACTGTCACATTGTGGCATATTTTTGGTTCATTGATTCCATGTACTACATCGCTCTGCTCTACCAAACCAACAATTGCCTGAGGAATAGCACCATACAGGGATCAGGTATTCGTGTACTATACCTGTGTCAGGAACTGCTGATGAAGTGTATCCCAGGCTGCTGTGGAAGGAGATTGGTGGAATGCTGTCAGAGATTTCTGTATCTTTGCTAGCCACAGGTGAATGACTGGAGGACAGCAGATGTGGTGCAAGGTGGCAGGGATATGCCAGGTAATTACAGGCCAGTGTATCTGATGTCAGTGGTAGGGAAATGTACTGAAAATTTTCTGGGGGTCAGGAGTGATCTACACTTGGAAAGTCAGTGACTGTATTTTTTCCCAGAGGTAACAAAGATGAAATCCAGTTGATTTAGTTTACATGGACTTCAGTAAGATGTTTTGCAAGGTTCAAATGAGAGAGAAGTCAAAAATGCTGCCGGCTGTGTTGACAAATTGGATCCAAAATTAGCATGGTGATGGGAGGCAGAAGATCATGGTGGAGGGCTATTCTTGTGTTTGTAAGTCCTGACCCATGGTGTACTGCAGGGATCAATAATGAAATGCTTGCTGTTTGCTATATGCACCAACAATTTTGATATGAATGTAGGATCAATGATTTGTAAGCTGCCAATGACCCGAAAATTGGAGGTGTTGTTCGTGAGGACAGTAGTCGTAGGCTACAGGGTAATCTTGATGGAAGGTAACGCTGATAAGTGTGAGGTGATGCATTTTGGGAGGACTAATAAGGGGAGGACATCAACAGTGCATAATATGAATGTTAACATTGCATTTGCTTGCTTTACAACTGACTCAACCTGCAAGTCAACCTGAAGGGAATCCTGAATTGGGATTCCCAAGTCCCTTTGCACCTCTGATTTTGGAATTCTCTTTCCATTTAGAAAATAGTCTACACCTTTATTCTTCCTACCAAGGTGCATAACCCCACACTTCCCTATGCTGCATTCCATGTGCCACTTTGCCCACTCTCCCAACCTGTCCAAGTTCTTCTTCAGACTCCTTGCCTCTGGGACACTACCTGTTCATACACCTATCTTGGTATTGTCTGCAAACTTGGCCACAACACCATCTGCTCCTTCATCCAGATCATTAATGTATAAAGTGAAAAGTCAAGGTCCCAACACTGACTGCTGTGGAACTCCACTATTCAGTGGCAGCCATCCTGAAAAGGACCCTTTTATCCCCACTCCCTGACTTGTGCCAGTCAGCCAATCTTCTATGGGCTCTTATCTCGTTTAGCAGCCTTGTGTCCGGCACCTTGTCAAAGGCCTTCTGAAAATCCAAGTAAATAACGTCCACTGACTCTCCTTTGTCTAACCTGCTTGGTACCTCAAAGAATTCTAACAGATTTGTCAGACAAGATCTCCCCTTAACAAAATCTTGCTGACCTTGCCCTGTTTTATCCAAAATTTTATCCTTAATAATGGACTCTTGAATCTTACCAACCACTGAGGTCAGGCCAACTGGCCTTTAATTTCCTGTCGTTTGCCTCCCTTTTTAAACGGGGGAGTCACATCTGCAATTTTTTTTCTATCCAGGATCTTAAGTTTAGTTTTAAGCAAGAGAAAATAATCCTTTTAACAATATTAGGAACTCTAAAAGAAGCCTTCAAACCTGATAATTTGGATAAGTAAATCTGGAAAGCAGGTTAAAAATTAAGGACATACATTTAAGATCACCAAAGAAAAGTGATATTAGAATTTGTTTCTACCGTTTGTACTATATAGAATGCAATGCTGAAAGCAATGCATAATTTGACTGGCAGGGGACTGGTTAAATCCTTGAAAGATTGTGCAGCAGAGAGTTAAGACATTCTTTCAGAAAACTGACATGGGTACAGTAGGCTGAGTACATGAGTTCTGTGAGGGGATTTATCTTGGACAACTCTTGTAAATGGAACAGTTGCAGTAAAGGTATCCAGCCACCTAGATTAATGTGCCATGTTGTGGCAGTGCATGTCGTGATATTTTGATAATGGTGTGTTTTTTTTTCCCCATCATTAAACTAGCCAAAGCAAAATGGTATATTCAGGAAGGATCCCTGAGTCCATCCCGTCTGTTGGTATGGTGACCCTTGCCTCTCTACATACTCTGTACATACTGCTTCAGAAAACCATTTTGGATGCATGTTATGAATTCCTCCCCATCTAAACCCCTTGCACTAAGGCAATCCCAGTCAATATTGAGAAAGTTTAAAATCCCCTACTACTGCAACCCTTCTACATCTTCCTGCATTCTCCTACTATCTGTTCTTATTCCTGCTGACTGTCGGGAGTCCGGGAGTATAACCCCATCGGAGTGGCTGCCTCTTTCTTAATCCCAAATTCTACCCATGTAGCCTCTAGGATATTCTCCTTGAGTATTGTCATGATGGTCTCCCTGATCAACAGTAAAACATCCCCCTCCCCTGTTGTACCCCTCTCTGACATTCATGAAATATCTACATCCCGGGACATCAAACTGCCAGTCCTGCCCTTCCCTCAACCACGTTTCCATAATTGCCACAATATCATAATCCCATGTGTTGTTGATCTACGTTCTCAGCTCATCTGTCTTACCTGTGAGACTCCTTGCATTAAAGTAAATGCAGTTAAGCTATCAGTCCTCTCATGCTTCCCTCGATCTCTGCCCACTCTTCCCATAGGACTTCTGTTTTCTACATATGAGTGGCTTCTGAGCCACTATCTTTTGAGTTCCGTCTCCATACTTTTGTGCCACTTATCCAACTTGTGGTCTTCACATTTTACAATCCAAACTGAATTATGGCAGTCCAGATTTGTTTCATGATCTAATATCGCAGCTTTAGCGCAATAAAAATCAGGCCCATGTGCACAGAAACACTTACGTGGGTGCTTAAAGTGGAATGTTTTGTGCCAGTGTACTACTGGGCAGAGGTGAAACGAAGTGTTCAGCCACTGTACTCTGATAAGAGCAAAGAATATACAGTGATGTGTTCTTTGTAGTGTCTCAGTAAAATGAACTTTTACAATTCAGAACTTTGTTGTATAATAGTTGAGTGCTTTTTAATTTAATCAGTAATAACTGTCCCTGCCTCTTTTGTAGACTATTCAGCCCTGGGAGAAGCGAACATTCCCACTGGCGTATGACCCAGGGACAGAACGTGAGAGTCGAGCTGCAACTGGCCACAGGCAAACCAGAAACAGTCGGCGATCATCTGGAGGCAGTAACAGAGGAAGCAGGGAGTTAGAGAGTGGTGGACTAGCCACAGTTCAGCGCGATGACAAGCAGAGACATTCTGTATCTCTGCGGCTCTCACACAGATAAAAAAAAAATTAGTGGCAGATACACTTTTCTTGACGTTTGATATTCAAACATCACCCAAACAAAATTCACAGTTTTAGTGAATTTAGAGTCCATTTTAGACAACTTCCTTCTTAAATTTTCTGTCACCAGCCTAAGTTATTCCAACAGAGGTTAGTTTGAGTTAAATTCTAGGGTAAAAGCTGGATTGATTGGTTCTTTGGCTGTTGGGCCATATTAATAAACCAAAACAAAGTCTAAAAAATCCACGTAGTTGCAGATTGTTGATCCTTCAAATCAACAATGGAATATACATTCAGCAATGTTCAAAAGCAGTCCAGTTTCATAACCACTTTTATTACTGTTTTGCTGTCTTGTTGGAGGCCAAGATGAGTAAATGTCTCACTTTTATGAAAACCACATTGTTTCCTATTTTGAGCTTTGAAGTGTACATCAACTCAGTGCACCTGGGCCAGCAGCTTCACCCACAGGTTCACTTGAATCAAACCCCATAATGGTTGGGTTTTAATTTGTTCTAGGCTAGGTGAGTTGGGATATATTACAGTCATGGGCACTGATTCAGCTGACTGGGTTCAAGAGAGAGTTGACTGCTGCATAGTTGTGGATATTTTGGAGAGTTGGGTATATCTGCACTCTGGCTGCTCCTTTGTGTTCCTGAATCTTGTTTTCAAACTGCTATTGAGTGTCAGCTGGAGGCCAATGTTTGAGGGCTTGTCATTTGGAAAGAGGATCTTGGGACATAGTCAAATTCCAATGAGTGATTGTATTGGGTCAGCAAACAATGTACAGATAACATGTTGTTTGTATCGTCTCAGTAAAATGAGCTTCCTCTTTGAACAATTCAGAACCTTGAGGTTGCTTATGTCCCTTAATGTCAAAGCAGGTGACAGTCCCTTTCAGGAACCATGAAAGCAGTAATAGAGATGGATGTTGTGTTTCCAGATGGATTGCCACAGAGTATAAACAAGAAGGAAAATCTTTGGGAGCACATTGCATTATCTTAATCTGCATTATTTGTGAAAAGTTGTCCTGGTGATGGATTCTTTGAAGTAAAGGTTTAATGTTCTCATTGTATAGCCACATTATCCATGAATCCCCAGGCAGCTATCTCACCACTTACCAGGATCTGGAGTTACAGAGAGGTCTTACAGTACAAGGACACAAGCTCCAGCAGTTCCCAGTTAAAAAAAAATCCATTAAAAAAAAATTGAATGCACATGTAAAACTTGGGCCAATTTGAGAGGGAATCCAATGGTTCTCAAAGCCATGATGCTTCCCTGGAGTAAGGCTGTAATGTAAACATGGGAAAGTTAGGCCTGACAGCACCTGGAAAAAGCAGATTATTTGGATGCATTTCCATCATGTCCAACCAAACCCATCTCTACTCCCCACCCCCACCCCCCCTTCACATCTTTATTATGGAGTATCTTACTTCAACCTTCTGCATCTCTGTGGAGAACATGAACACTGTTGGTGAGTTGATCTCTGGTAACACACACAGTGGAGCTGACTAATGTAAGCCATGAGCAGGAGGAACAGAGGAGGTTGAGGCCTGCAGGATTTCACACTCAGATCCCTTTCAGAATTACCGCACCTCCTTTTGTAAAGGTTGGATCAGCTCTTCCCTAGGCGCTGTTTTACTGGAACCATTTCCATTTTCTTGCAATGGTGACACACACATATTCAAAAGGCTGCTGGTAATGTAAACCAAAGATGGGAAGGAGGAACAGATGTTTTCATACAAAATGTCCTCCACAGATGGGCATCTGCCTCCACCTGTGGTGGGACAATGGGACAGTGCTGTGATTTTTCCCTGGCATTTGATGCCACTCCTGTGGGCATAGGTTTCCCCCATCTGCTGTGTCTTAAATGCTGTGCTGCAGGCACAAGGTTCTGCTAATGGATTGGCTCGTCCTCATGCCCATCCACATCTAAATGTGGCTGAAGTCTATGCCAGGGTTTGAAATTGGCAGGAATTCTCTACTTAATAACTCACCTGTAGTACAGGTGCCCAAGCGCTCCCTTGAGGCAGAGGTAGCACTGAGGTTGTGGGTGCCCTCTGATTTGGAGAGTGAGTTGGTGTACCCTGATCCCGTGACAATTTGAGGAGGGAGAGGCTGACTGTGACTCCTGATGAGAAGCGAACAACAATCTGAAAGTAGTTTTGTCCAGCAGGTGGTTCCTATTCATCTTGGTTGTGGGATGGTGATTGAGTGGAGGGAAGGAAAGAACTCTATCGAATGGTGCTGGTGATAGACAGTAGGGCATCAATGAGCTGTTTGTGTCTTGCACCATCTGAATCAGACACAGTCTCATACTTTCTCCTTGTCAATTGCCTTTACTCATCACAGCCATTCAAATGTGTCTGACCACTTTTAAATGTGCGTTTAATCAAAGCTCTTTTGTTGAAACTGGGAAAGATTAACGCAAGGTGGAGGATTTTTGTTGGGCTAGTGAGGTTTCCAAAACTGCAGGAGTAAACATCACAGAAACCTGATAAGATCTGTGGTTTGCCAAAGAAAAGACTTTATAGAAATGGGTCTTATCAGGGCTGAGCAACAGAATTCATAAAACCCAGTTACTGTCTAGTTTTCTGGAAAGTGCTAACATTTTGGTTTTAAATAATTTTGCAAGTGGGGCTGTGGTGCATAATACGTAGGTATGTTTTTTTTAATGCATGTGATCAATTAACCGGGATTCTTTACCTCTTTGGGAGTGAGGGGTATGTAGATTTGAACAGTGACTCTAAATCAGTATTAACCTATATTTAGGTTTCAACTAATGTTCCTCTTTTCTCAGCGCTTAGCATTCTGTGAATGCGGAACATAGGAAACAGCTTGGTAAAAAGCATTGTAGATTCTGTCATTCACTCCAAACCAAATTTATCTTTTCAACTGACCAGAACTTCCCCCTGTTGAGGAACAGCACGAAAGTACAAGCCATATTCTTTTAGTGTTTGCTTCCAACCTGGAGCCTTGGAACTTGAAACAAGATTTGTAACTGAATCAGCATAATCAATCAATAAATTATCACAGTACACTTCAGACCACTTTACGTTCATGGCATGGATGAAATCTACAGCCTAGCTGTTGTCACCAATTAATTACACCTTCAAATCAGCCTGACAAGTGTTGGAGCCATCTTGGTTTACATTAGGACAGGTCTGACTCAATCCCAATGTCCTGTGTCTGCCGCACCAGCTGTTGTCACCAGCTGAACCTCACTGTTTGTCCTATCACTCCAGTGAGTTGGTTGAACAGATAGTCCACGTTTTCTTAAATGTTTGCGTTCTCTAGCTTTCTAGTATTTGAGTTTTTTTGGCAAGATCCACTGGCCACTTTCCCAGTGTTGCTTTTCAATCATGCGCTGAAGGTGCACAATCCAGGTTTCCTCAATAATCTGCTTTCAGCTGTTGAAAGAGCAGTGGATAGGTCAATAACTTTGGCAGTTTTTTTTTACATCTGTTCCTGAAATATTAAGAGTAAATGTTAGCAGAGTTGAAATAAGTTAGTTATCAAATGAAGAGGAAATGCATGATGTGAGGGTCCAGGAATGTTCATTCCCATCAGAAGTTGTTCTCAAGCTTACACAGTCATAAGCACTATTGCTGATGGATTGACTCTATTGGTAGGTCAGCCTGTCCCGGTGCAGTTTGGTTGTCCACCTGCTCTGTCCTGGCGTAAGGTGTTACAGAATCTGTTAGAGAAGCCTTGTGTTAGATTTCCATTTCAAAGATAAATGATATTTTGTGTTTGTGCTACAGATACGATGGGGCCAGTTCCACTCTCAGTCCCTGTGACCCAATCATTCTGAAAATTGTTAATTATACCTGTTTCCATGTGGTGTCAAAAGCTTTGTTAGCCTTGTGCCTGTCCTTGTGTATTTCCACCTTGGGCATTGGAAAGTGTAAAGACAAAATCAGTTTTTTTTGATCTTTTTATATTCATTAAATGAAAATTGTAGCTGACTGCTTTGATTGTAGTGTCCTTACCCTTGTAAAAAAAAGAATTCTATTTTGTACATTTTCTTTTTGAAAGCTGTGTATGAAGATATGGGCTGTCATTGTCCTCATTGTATAGAATGTTTTTCTTCATTCAGGAAAGCAGTACTTTATGATTTAACCAACCCAAATGTTAAGCACAACTCGTGCTTATAAAAATAAAATTTTAAAAATAGCTCAAAGACTTTCTAGATTTGCTGTTGTGTTCATTGCATGTTGATCGATGCTGTGTGACTTCTGCAGCTACTCGGGCTTCAGTGAGCTTTTATATAATTTATAAATTATATAATTTATTTAATTCTTCCTGATCAAAAAAAAAACAATAACCAACTAATCTATCCTTTGATAAGTTATTGAGAAAGGGATGTTGGCCCAGGTACCAGAATTCCGAAATGCTCCCATATCCAAGGCTTGCAGGAGACACGAAACTGCACGTGCTGGAACCCAGAGCCAGAAGCAAACTGCTGGAGGAACTCAGCAGGTCAGGCAGCACCCGTGGAGGCAGAGGGGTGGTTGACGTTTCAGGTTGGGGGTGGGGGGGGGGGCAGGAAGAGATGGCCAATATGTAGACATGAGAGAGAGTGGTGATACGGAAGTTGGTAGATGATGGGCAGACGGAGCCAGGAGGGGGATGGTGGAGGTGGTGACTGGTGGGCAATAGAAACAACATGAAAAAACTGCCAGAATTCAAGATCCCAGGAAAAAGGTGGCATCCCACCACCAGTCACACCTTCCACCACCCCTCCCCCTTTCTTTCTACAGGACCACTCTCGCTGTGACTTCTGCAACCACAGGAGGTGTAACACTTGTCCCCACACCACCTCCCTCCCCACCATCCAGGGAACTAAACAGCCCTTCCAAGTGAGGCAGATTCACATGCACCTCCTCCAACCTCGTCGACAGCATTTGGTGCTCAGCATGTGACCTCTACATCGAAACCAAATGTAGACAAGGCCACTGCTTTGCTGAGCACCTACGATCTATCTGCAGTGGCCAGCTGGTTATTTCCCCATTTCCACACTGACCTGTCCTCAATGTCGTCTACTGCCAGGGTGAGGCCAAATGCAAACCGGAGAACCTCGTATTCCACCTGGGTAGTCAACCTGATGGCATGAAGATTGAACTCTCCAGTTCCAGGTAACCTGCATCCCCTCCGTTCCCTTTCTGATTCACCCCAGTTCATTCTCCTCCCCCACCTGGTTCCATTTACCCATCATCCCTCCTTTACCTAGTTCCACCTGTCACCTTCATTATTCATCAGATCCAGCATCTGCTGCTCCTACACCCACCCAAAAATAAACCTAACTCCATCTGCCTCCCTTTCCTCTCTCCTTACCTGTAATACCACCCACTAGGCTCTGTCTCCCACCTCCCCCACCTGGCTCCATCTGCCAATCCTCACCTGGATCTACCTATTGTCTACCAAGCCCCTGCCTCACCCCTTCCTTGCTCCTCTTGAGACCAGCCATCTCCCCTCCACCCTCTCAGTCCTGATGCAGGGTCTCTGCCTCCACAGATGCTGCCTGACCCAATGAGTTCCTGTTCTGAGGCTCCCTGCTCTTTTGACAATATTGTAAGCCTTTTTCTGATCTAATACTATCTTTAACTTTTAGCTCTCCATTGGGCTTTTGTGATGTCATTTGTGATAAACGATATTTAAATGTTAGCCATTCCTTGTTTATTGCCGCGTCTTTTACTGTGGTTGCCCAATCTACCCCCATCAAGTTGTACTATGTGCAGCCTTAGTTTGCTGTGTTTAGATTTGAGACCCTGGTTCCAAAGTTGGGAGACTGGCTAGTGGGTGATATTTAAATGTGAAGCATTCCCCTTCCAAAAGAACACAATCTTATCCATGTTAGGCACTTGTTTCAGAGAGTAGCCACCTTCCTTGATTTGCTTCAGCTCTGTGGGAAAATGATCCACTGTTCTAGCACCCTGTCTGCTTCCCCCGCGAGCTGAACGTTGTGCAAGTTTGCACATTGTTTGAAATGTTCAAATGGGCCTGGTCGCTCCCGAGTGCATCACCCACCCACCCACCAAGCATCCATTCAACTCTCGCACAACAACTCAACCTTTCCCTGCATCATCCTCACCAAACCTGAGGAAATGTTTACAGGTGGAGGATGGTTGAAACCTGGAACACACGAGTGGGTGATGGAGGAGGTAATCTGCCAACATTTAGATTGCCATGGTGTAGAGGGCTATGGACTGAGTGCTGGTGAATGGGATCAGTATAGCTGGGCACTCTGAGTGACGTGGACATGGTGGGCCCCAGGGCCTGTTTCTGGACTGGTGACAAACGCAGACACATGATGAAGATTCTGAGCTTCGTGTCACACACTTAAACCCTCGCGTGCCATTTTACACCCTTCTCTCCAGCTCCGGTTATTTGATTATTTGGACTGGTTCTGAGGGTGATCCAAGTGAAGCCAGTCCCAGTGTGAGAGCTGCTCCTCTGGCAGGTCCAACTGCTGATGCCCTGGAAAACGGAATAAAATTGGACCTTCCATGTGGCATCGACCCAAGGCAAGGACCAAAGTTGACCTCTCTGAGTCCTCCCAGAGAGGACTTGGGAGAGCTACCCTACATGAGCAATACCCTACATGAGAGTACACTACATGACCAATGGCCTGACAGTCACAGAAACACCCCACAGACCACGTGCCGGACTCTTCCATCACAATCCCTGGATACATCTGAGCCCACCCATGCACCACCAGAGGTTGACTGGTGGGAAGTAGCCCTGGGAGTCCCCAACATTGACTGCAGGTTGCTCAAGTTTCATGAACTGTACTGCACATCACCCCCCGCACCCCTCCAGGTGAACTGTATTCAGTGTTCACTGTGTGGTCTCCTCTACACAGGAGAAACCAAACGCAGATCAGGTGACTGTGTGATGGAGCATCTAAGCTTCCTGTTGCCTGTCACTTTAATTCTCCATCCCACTCCCAGTGTGACTGCGACCATGGCCCCCTGCGCTGTTACAATGAACAACAACGTAAGCTTGAAGAACAGCACCTCATCCTCTGCCTGGTACATCGCAGCCTTCAGGATTCAACGTCAAATTCCACAACTTGGGTTACCCACTTCTACCGTCTGCGTTAAAGCCGGCTATTTCTGTTCTCGTTATCCATCTGCATTACCACAGGCTGACCTGTCCTACAGCTCCACGTCATTCATTTGCCTGTTGCATGGTTTGTTTTCACTCTCTGTAACTACCCTGACCTCTTCCATTCCATTTTCCCTCTCTCCGGCTGTAACCTGATCAGATATTCCCTCTGTCCTATGTAATTTTTCCACTCTCTTTGCAACTTAAAATTGACTGGGTTTTTCTCTTTCCTGAGTTCTGATGAAGGGGCTTCAACCTGAGGTGTTAACTTCTTCGTCTCTCTGCAGATGCTGCCTGACCTGCTGAGTGCTTCCAGAACATTCATGTTTTCATGCATCAATCAAGCAATCAATCACTCGACCCTTGGTATTTTGTGCTGACCGGCTAGAGGTGGACTGTCCTGACTGACCCTTTTTTGACCCTTGGAAGAGCGGATTGAACAATGCTGATCTGACGGTCCTCAGTGGATTGTCAGGACTGAGTCCTGGTGCAAGGTCCTGACTGACCTGAGATGGACTGTATTGACCAGTCCTTGGTGGTCCCTGCTGATGGACCTTCATACACTCTTCTAATACACATCTTTGTACCTTTTATTACCGGTGACAATATGGGTTCTCGGGTCTACAGATACAGAGCTCAGAAAATGTGCTCTGTGTTGGTAGGTTATATTTGTAGTGGTGCTCTGAAGCCTGGGGGTATAACAGTAACTGGACACTCCAGTGCACCAGTGAGAAGCACCACACACATGCAACATTTTTGAGAGGATGTATTAAAACAAAGACTCCTACAGTGGTATAAGATCATGCATCATTTGAAGGTGAGCAGAGAATTTCTCGCAAGTATTTAAACCTCACCCAATATCACTTAAACAAACAATCTTGTTATTCATTGTTAATGTCTGTGGGAACATGCTGCTGCTCAGTCCTTCCGCTTTACCACTGCTTACGAAAAGATCTGTGACCTTAAGTACACAAGAAGTAGGAGCAGGAGCCTTTCAAACCCTTGAAGAAATGTATTGATTTCAATAATGTCTCTTCCAGAGAATAGTCCCTGCTGTACATACAGCAAGCCAGCCATCCCTGGAACCAATCTAGTGAACCTTTGCTGCACTCCCTCAAATGGCAAGCATACCCTTCCTTGGCGAAGGAGAGCAAAACTGCAGAACGCTGCAAACTCAGTTTCCTGGCAGTGTTATGTAAGACTTGCCCACTGCTGCACTCCAATCCTCTGGTAATAGAGGCCAATGTACCATTTCCCTTCCCAATCACCTGCATGTTGGTCTTCAGTGAGAGGTCCCTTTCAATGTTACAAGGTGGATGTGTACGCAAACCTCTCCCAAAATCAAAACACACCACAGCAACTGGTTTCCCCTTATCATTCCATTCATCACATTCTTCAAGAACTCCATCAGAGTAGCAAATATAATTTGCCTTTCATAATTCCATGTTGACTCTGCTCAATCCTGTTATTCATTTCTAGGTGTTCTATTACGTCATTATAGATTCCTGCGTTTTCCCAAACACCAGTTCCCGGTTTTGTCTTGCTCTATTTTTTCAAACATTTGCCACCCACAGGAACAATTCCAGGATCTCAAACCCTAGAAGATGAGAAGCGTGTCTGCTCTCCCTAAAGCCGCCCGCCTCAAAACTCGGAGATGAAAATTATTGGGCCTTTGGGATTTGTCAGCTCTCAAGCTCACCAACTTCTGTTTTTTTACCATTAGTTCCTTCGGCGCCTCATTCCCACAAGAAACTCATTTCCGTGACGGCAATCCCAAGCTCCGGGTTGCCAGCCATTTTAATTCCCCTCCCCATTCCCACACCGACGTGTCTGACCTTGGCCTCCTCCATTGCTAGGGTGAGGCCAAATGCAAACTAGAGGAACAGCACCTCATATTCCACCTGGGAAGTCTGCAACACAATGAATTTTCCAGCGTCAGGTAACCCCACTCCTTGTGGTCCTTTCTCTTCTTCTGGCTTCCCCCACCTGCACCCCCCGGCCTATCACCCAGTTTCATTCCCCTCCCCCACCTGCTTCCATCTCCCTGTCACCACACACTACACCTACTGGGTCTTCTCCCCCTCCCCCAACTGGTTCCGTCCGCCCAGCGTCTCTCCCTCGTCTCGTTCTACTTACCACCTTCCTTCCTTTATCTGCTGCCTCTCGATTCTACTTGTCACCTTCCAGCTTCTGTGTCTGTCTACACCCTCCCCTCCCCCTAGCTGGCTCCCTCCGCCTCCTCTTTCTCTCCTCCCGTATCTGTCACTATCTGTCATCCATCAGCCAATGTCTCCTGACTCCACCCCTTCACCTCCCCCACCTGCCTCCATCTGCCCATCAACTCCCCCTCACCTGGATCCACCTGTCACCTGCCAGCTGCTCCCTTTCACTTTTCTACACTGGTTTATACTGGTTGTCTCCCCTCCACACTCCCAGTTCTGATCCACAGATGCTGCTCGACCCACTGAGCTCCTCCAACCGTTTGTTTTTTGCGATAAACAGTCTTATTACAGAAGGTGCAGTACCTGAACTACCTTTAGGGAATGAAGCTGGGCATCGTAGTTGAAGTGTGTGTGAGGGCATTTAGTGGGTTGTGACCACAATCAGCAAGTTTCAGGCTAGTTATTGGAAAGGAAAAAGGGTGGTTCAGAAATCAGGGTCCTGAATTAGGGGAAAGGCTGATTTCAACATCCAACAAAGTGAAATGGTGGGATTTCAGGGCAAACATGTTCCGGGGAGTGTGAAAGGTAATGACGGCAAGTCCACGTCAGGGATATCACAGATCTGATAAAGAAAAATGAGGCAGATTGTAGATGTAGAAAAGTGAAAAAGGTGAAGCCCTTCAGGAGCATAAAATGGGCAAGGGAGTTCTTAAAAAAATGAAATTAGGGGAGCAAAGAGGGGCCATGAAGTAACATTGGCAGATAAGGTTAAGGGAAATCCCAAGGCATTTTATGTATATTAAGAGCAAGAGGGTAATCAGGAAAAGGGCAGGGCCTGCTACAGACAAAAGGGGCAAAACGTATATGAAGCCAGGGGATGTGGTTGAGGTGTAAATGGAATACTTTTCATTTTTATTCACTACGGGGAAAGATATTGTGATTACAGATTTCAGGGAATGGGGCAGGGTATATTAACAATAAAAATGATGAGGTATTAGATGTCTTAACATAAAGATAGATAAATCCCCAGGGCCAGATGAGATGCATCTCAGGCTGCTGGAAGACATTTCCTCCTGGCGAACAGTCTCTGACTATCTACCTTGTCTCTGCCTCTCATAATTTTTATACTTCTATCAAGTCGCCCCCCCCCCCTCAACCTCTGACACTCCAGAGAAAACAATCCAAGTTTGTCCAACCTCTCCTTGAAGGTAATGCACTGCAGTCCAGGTAATATCTTGGCGAACCTCTTCTGCACCCTCTCCAAAGCCTCCACAACCTTTGTGTAATGCAGCAACCAGAACTGCACTCAATACTCGGAATGCAGCAAGTTTTATACAGCAGCAACATGGCTTCTTGACTTTACTACTCAACATACTGACTAATGAAGACAAGTATGCCATATGCCAACTTCCTGACTACCTAACCTATCTCTGCCTCTCATACTTTTAAAAACCTCTATCAGGTCTCCCCTCAGCCTCTGACACGCTAAGGAGAACATCCAAGATTGTCCAACCTTTCCTTATAGCTCATACCCTCTAATCCAGGCAGCAGCCTGGTGAACCTCTTCTGCACCTTTTCCACAGTCTCCACATTCTTCCTATAATGGGGTGACCAGAACCTTACACAATGCTCCAAGTGCAGTCTGAATAAAGTTTTATACAGATGCAGTGTGACATCCTTATTCTTACACTCAACACCCCTACCAACAAAGGCAAGCATGCCATACGCTGCCTTTACCACCTTATCTACTTGTGTAGCCACTTTCAGTGAACTATGGACCTGGACCCCAAGATCCCTCTGTACTTCAAGGGGCCTACCATTAACTGTATACTTGCTCCTTTCATTTGACCTCCCAAAGTGCAAGACCTCACACTTGCCAGGATTAAACTCCAGCTGCCACTTCGGATCTATATCCCACTGTAGTCTTTGATAGTCCTTTACACTGTCCACAGCTCAACTCCACTGATCTTGGCATCATCTGCAAATTTGCTAAGCCACCCATCTACATTTTCATCCAAGTCATTGATATATATCACAACTATCAGAGATCCCAGCACCGATCCTTGTAGAACACCACTGGTCACAGACCTCCAGCCAGAATAACAGCCTTCTACCCCTACGCTCTGCCTTCTATGGGCAAGCCAGTTCTGAATCCAACTTGCACTTCACCCTGGGTCCTATGCATCTTTAGCTTCTGAATCAACCTACCATGAGGGACCTTATCAAATTCCTCACTGAAGTCTATGCCTTACCCTCATCCAGCACCTTTGTCACCTCCTCAAAAAAACTCAGCCATGCTGGCCGTGCCTTTCCAAATGCACATAAATCCTATCCTTAAGTATCCTCTCCAATAGCTTTCCTACCATTGACATGAGGCTCACTAGCCTATGATTACATATTTTTCCCTTCTTGAACAAAGGCACAAAATTTGCTACTCTCCAGTCCTCCGGGACTGTATTGTGTACAGTTTTGTCACCACACCATGGGATGTGACAGCACTGGAGAGGGTACAGAGGAGATTCACCAGGATGGAGCGTTTCAGTTCTGAGGAGAGTCTGGATCGGCTGGTTTGTTTCCCCTGGAGCTAAGGCAGAACCTGATAGAGGCATGCAAAATTATCAGGGTGGATCATGAGAAACATTTCTCCTTAAAGGAGACATCTAAAACCAGAGGGCATAGGTTTAAAGTGAGGGATAAGAGCAGATGTGAGGATTTTTTTTAAACCAGAAGGTGGTTACAAGCTAGAACGCACTGCCTCAGAAGGTGCTAGTGGCAGGAGGTACTCCTATAAAATGTCAACCATATCTGGACAAGCCCTTGAATCACCAGGGCACAGAGGGCTGGACCAAGTGCTGGTAAATGGATAATAATCTTGATGATTGGCATGGACATGAAGGTCCTTTCTCCGTGCTGTATGACTCTGACTCCATTACTGGTGATCTGTGAATAATTCCCACCAATGTCTGCTGTTTCTTTGCTCAATCCAAATTAACCACAATTCTGCATCATCACCTGTCACCGTGAGCTCATCCCCCACCACCTCAACAACTGGCACAGCAACTACTCCAGCACCTCGTGGCCCGTCCTTAATGTTGAATCCCGTGGAAAATGTGTCACCCTGCCTCCCGCGTTCCGGTAACAGCAGTAGGGGCAGTGTTTATTTCCATTTGTGCATTAATTCACTTGCCCTGTTGCGAGAACGTGACCAGATGCAATGCCTTTCATTTGCTATTTTAACAGTTTTCTGACCCCATTTGCTGCCTGAATTTGTTTGCATTCTGACTATTTCACTTACTAGTTCTCTAACTTTTCCCCTGCTTTTCTCTCTCCTTCAATTCCCTGAGGTGCTAACCCCCCTGCCAATAACACCCACCTACCCTCCGCAGGGACACCATCTCAGCCTTGTGGAGGGGTGTCTGGTTCGTACAGGGCCCAACTGCCTCAGAAATCCACACACTCCCCTGGCCCTCCCCTCCACCCTACCCCACCTGCTATCTGGGCTGATGCATGTGTGAAGCAAGTGAGGGAACAGACCAGTTCTGCTTTAGCTCCAAGACCACCCGATTCCACCTCTGAAACAGCAGCAGTTCCACCTCACTGCAGAATCCCTCCTTGTGCACTTCCTGCCCTTTAAACCTTAATTCAAATAACGCTGGCACCTCTCTTCATTCACACAAAGCTCTCATGAGAGACAGCTTACATCTGACATGTTTCACCAAGGGATGGGAGGCAGATAGAAAAGTCAAGAGTCTTGGAACACAGACTTTATTTCCAAACTTTTACAGCAACAATTATCAATGTAAACCAATGATTCAAAGTTACAGCGTTGAGCAGTCACAGACAAGAAGCAAAGCCACTGAACATTAGCAAAGATGCTGCCATTGGGATTAAAATACCATCTCACACCTCAAGGAGAAAGCTTTAAGAAACAACGTACACTATCACAACATCACTTTCACATTGGCACTGAGCTGTCTTGTCCCAGAGAAAGCTACAGGGGGATGAGCAGGAAAATCCTTCAGAGAGATCAGCCTTCCCAAGTTCTCAGCTCTTTTCAAGAAACTTGGAACCTGACAATTGTAACACTAAATTCCCTCAGATGCCTTGATCCTGTCTTCAGTCGGTGCGTCACTGTCCCAGAGGCGAGTTGGTCTGAACCTCACTTACCCTCACAGTACACGGTGAGGCTCACCATCTCACACCCACCACAACAGGACAGGACTTGGTTGTAATCAGTCAGCTCAGTCATTCCCTCAACTTCACCCTTGCTTGGTCTCATCCACAGCCAACTGACCCAGTCTGCAGCGGATCCTTGGCAATGAGCCGTCACCTGCTCCCAATTCACTAGTGAGTCATCGACTGTCTAGAGGTGATTGGATGGACCTGACATTTAGGATTAAATGACAAAGGTTGATGTAATCAACTCAATGTGACTTCACCAATGTGCCATTTACTAGCAAATGGAGTTCCTGACTTTGGAAAATAAGGAATTGAAGCCACCATTGGCTGCTCATATCAGCTCTGTCACTCAGTGAGATCACAGCTGCACCTGCCTGCACTAATCCCACATCCTTTCATAACCCAACAATTATTTACCCCTGCCTTGAATGTACTCAGAATTCCAAATATTCACCACTCCCTGGGTGAAGAAATTTCTTTCCATCTCTGCACTAAATTGCCAACCCCTTCTGGTTCCATCCACCCCAACCAGGATAAACACCTTTGCTGCATCAGACCTGCTGAGCCAGAGAAGAAGTTTGTATGTTTCACCTCTCCTTCCTCTACGTTTGAGTATGCAGGTCCAGTCTGCTTACTGCCTCCTTAGAGGAGGATGCCCACATCCCAGGAACTCCATCACTAGGTCGAGACCAGACACAGTGCCCGACACACCTCTGATGAACACCCAGGAAGCAGGGACACGTTCAGTGAGTGTGCACGTGATGGATTCTGACTGCTGGTGTGAACTGATCATTTAGTTGCAGTCCGAGCCAGGGCTGAGAGCAGACTCAGGGGTGCAGAACTGCTCTGCTCTCTGCCACCTTGGCCTCCTCAGCTCCAGCTGATTCCAACATCATCCAACCTGCTTAGATGCTGCAAAAAATAGTTTACTCAGAAATATTAAGACAATTAAGTAAAGATAAGGTGTTGAAAATAATTCCAGCCTTCAGGTCTGGAGACCTGTCTAGTGACACTGGACGGTTAGGTCCTTTCTGGAACCAGTGCACCAGTCTCCAGAGCACATCACTGAATTCAGTCGAGCGAAGGTGGGAACCTCTGTCATCTGGGGTGTGTCACTCAAAGGAAAATTTTGTGCAGGAGGAGGAGAAATGGGAAATGGTTTGGCTGGAGGGATCTCATAGAGAGAACAAACTCCTGCTTCTTCCTTGGGGTCAGGGACTCAAAGACAACTTCAACATGGTGGACACCTGCTGCACAGGAAGGTGAAACAAGTCTCCCTGAGACTCCCAAGAGATTCAGCTGAAACCAGGGTCCCAATACTCATTACTTCCCATTATTTCTTCCCGAACAAGTCGAGTGACGGTCCATTTCACCAGTATAAGGAATCTGCTCTATTTAGGTTTGGGACTGTGTTGGTCCACAAGTCTGGATGACCGGGACAATTTACACACCAGGATGGACAGTGATAACGTGGTGTCCTGGTGTCCAGGAGCTTCCCAAAGAGACTTCATTGACCCTTGATGTCTGTGTGATTTCCTGATTGAGAGATATTTAAAGCTGGATTTAATTGTATTAGGTGCAAAGGGCAGTGAGCAGCATGATCAATGGGCAGTGACATTAATGGACCACAATATCAACGGACGGATCAATAGACAGACAACTCTCGACAGGTCAGAAGAAGTCAGGGAGAGGGTGGGTAGATGGGATCAGTTGGATTGCTCTCACACAGAGAGCTGGGACAGACAATGAACTGAATGGCCCCCACCCCTTCTGTGATTCTGTGAGTATCAGTAGTGAGGTCAATGGACAGCGGTACTGATGGACTGAGTGTAAGGGAGATGAACGTTCATTGAAGAGCGGTGAAGGGACGGCAAGAACAATGGACAGGCAGATAAAGGGACTGTCATTCCTATCTGCATGTCATTGGGGTGTGGGAGAGAACTGGAGCACCAGGGAAACCTGCGAAGTCACCGAGAATGTGCAAACTCCACACTGAAAGCACAGAGGTCAGGATTGAACCTGGGTCACTGGAGCTGTGAAACAGCAGCTCAGCTGGCAGGGCCACTGTGCTGGCCGCAAGAGAAGGGGACTGTGAGCTGTGGTCGGTGATACCCATGGAGGGACAATCAATGAGCAGCAGAGACACAAATGGAAAGCAAGATCAGAGCTCGGTGAGATCCCTGGTGAGGGAGCTGGACCAATGGGCTGGGAGATCAATGTACAGCACAGTCAACTGACAGTGGGGTCAGCAGGTTTCAGAGGTGAAAGGGCAGAGAGATCTAGGCAGTGCAATCGACAGGCAGTGGTACGGGTGGAAGGGGAGACTACTGGACCGGTGCTGAAGAACATGAGGTCAGTCAGGCATGTAGACAGGAAATCAACCAATAGGCAGAGAGATTAATGGGCAGTTTACCGCAGGGTCGATGATTAATGGGAGCACTGACTTGGGTGGAAACAATGAACAGGCAGAGGACTGAACCAACAGTTAGCGATATCACTGCCTAATCAGTCAGTTGGCAGAGAGATCATTGGAGAGTCAGATCATGGTGAGTGAGACCAATGGATAAGTGGGGAGCAGCAGTGAACCATGGGGAGACCCACAGCAAGCGAGATGTATGGACCACTGGACCAATGCACAGAGTTTCAAAGGCACTGAGTTCAATGGAAAAGTAGGCTGAGGTACAGGCAGTTCATTGGACAGTGTGGTCAACAGACGGCAGCCAAGGGCTATCCCAGGGCAAAGAGTAGAAATCATCAGGCAGCGGTGTCAATGTGACATCAATGGACAGCAAGACCCAGGGACCAAGATATTGAGAAATAAAGGCAGTATTGTAAACAGGCTGGATAATGATATACCGTTGTTTAAAATGGAGGAAGGGGTAAACCATTTAGTTAAAGACTAGTTAGTTTAACTTCAGCAGTGGCAAATTATTGTAATCATTTCTAAAGAATAGCATTACACACAGATTAATGAGGGAGTGCCATCAGGGATTTGTTAAGGGAAGGTTGAATCTGACTGACTTAATTATATTGTTCTCGAAGGTTGCTGAGATGTAATCTTTGTACATTTTAGGGAGACTTTGCCAAAGTCCCACATGGCAGGCAAGTCAAAGAAGTAAAAGTCCACAGCATACAAGGAGAGCAACAAACTGGGTCCAAAACTGAGTGATGGACAATGGTGGACAGGTATTTTTGTGACAGGAAGGCTCTTACCAGAGGGGTTACACAGGGCCCAGTTCTCGCTGCCTTCCTGTGTGTTGAATGTGTTGTACTGTGTATGTTGTACAGTATAGGATGGAGGTGATTGCACTGGAAAGGGTGCAGAGGAGATTCACCAGGATGTTGCCTAGGGTGGAGTAACTCAGTTATGAAGCGTGTGGGTTGTGTCTTCCTGGGAGCAGAGGAGGCCAAGGGGAGGGGTGGGGGAAGATGATAGAGGATGCAGAAGGGGCATGTATAGCATAGATAGTAGGGAACATTTCCCCATAGCAGGGGTGTCAAGAAGTTGAGGGTATAGGTTTATGGTAAGAGGGGACCTGAGGAAGAATTTTCTTAACACAGCCCAAGGGGATAGTGGAGGCAGAGACTCACACAATGTTCAAGAATTATCGAGGTGAGTACTAGAATCACCAAAGCTCTGAAGGCTGGTAAATGAGATTAGAATAAATGGGTACCCGATGGTCAGCACGGACAGGGTGGGCCGAAGGGCCTGTCCTGTGCTGTCTAACTCTAGATTAATGATTTAGACCTAAACGATAAAGAAATTTGCAGACGATACAAAATGGGCTGTGTGTTTGGTAATGAGGTGGAAAGCCCCCAACTGCAGGAAGGTAGAGATGGTTGGTTGGTTGGGCAGTGGGATCAATGCACAAGGTCATCGACGGGCAGTTATGTCATCTGACAGGACGAGGAACGGCCAGTTGTCAGTGGACAATGAGAGGAATGGATGAGATCCAGAGATAGTGAGAGCAATGACCAGTGGGTCCAATGGACTGGGAGAGGGAAGGGCAGCAAGGTGTAGGGACAGGGAGATTAGTGAACGGTGAACTCAGACAGACAAGATGAACACATCATGCAGTGAAGGGGTACTGAGGGCAAGAGGAAGTGACAACAGCGGGCAGCAGAACCAATGGAAAGTGAAGTAAACAATGGTTAGATCAGTGGACGGTAACAACTGGACATTGGTATCAAAAGGCACTGAGCTAAAAGTATGAACAATGGACAAAGAGATCCATGGAGACAGAGACCATGTGAAGTGAGATGTCAGTGGGCAGGGAGAGCGACAGACACAGACACCAATGGACATTAACGTAGATTGAAAGTGAGTGCGAGGCAGGTAAGTAGACAGAATGGTCAAAAGACAATGAGACCAAAATATAGCAGAGTAACTGGACGATGATCAATGGGAACGAGTTGGACACCGATGGTGAATTCTGTTGTCTGGGACTACACGGGGCAGTGGTGCTGCTGCCTCTCAGCTCCAGTGACCTGGCTTCCATCCTGATCTCCGGGGCTCTCTCTAGGTAATTTGCACATTTTCCCTGTGACTGTGTGAGTTTCTTCTGGGTTACTAGGTCCCTCCCACATCCCAAAGATATGTAGGTATATTAATTGGCCAACGTAATCGCCCCACAGTGCAGGTAACTGGCAGAGGAGTTGAAGGGGACTTGATAGCAGATGTGAGAGAATAAAGTACAGAGCTACAGGGAAATAGGGAAGGGGAATGGGCCTGATGGGATTGCTGGGAGCTGGCATCAACACTGTGGGCTGAATGGCCTTGATCTGTCACAGTAAATAAGTTAGTTCGGTGACAAAGGACAGATGACAGCAAACCATCAGTGAGAGATGATGGATCAAATGCACGGCGCTACCAATGACAGCGAGGTCTCTGTCAGGTAATGTCAAGAAAGTAGGACCAAAGGACAATGAGATCTGTGGGCAGTGAGAACGTGCAGGGCTACATCAATGGACAGTGAGACCAAAGGACAATAAATAAGGGATCCATGGACACTGAGGCCAGTAGGGGCAGGTTCGGAGGAGGGGGGCTAATGGGCAGCACATCAATGGCGCCATCATTGGATAGTAACACCAGTGAGCTGTGAGATCAGAGAATGTGAGCACTGGAAATTGAAACAAATGGATGTTCAATGGATATTGAAACCAAGAATCATGTGACCAACGGATGATGGAATTAAAGAACGGTGGTTATTGAGGCTGATGGATGGTGCGATGAGCAGCACACCATGGGCACTGCAAATGATGGACACCCACACCAGTAGGCAGAGAGACTAGTCCGAGTGGTGCAGCGGGTAGAACCACTGCCTCACAACTCCAGATACCTGGGTTCGATCCTGTGCTCTGGTCCTGTCCGTGTGGAGTTTGCATGTCCTCCCAGTGACTGCGTCGGTTTCCCCCGGGTGCTCCTGTTTCCTCCCATATCCCAAAGACGTGCAAGCTGGTCGGTTAATTGACTGCTGTAAATTGCTCCTCGGTGGATGGGAGGAGATGGGAACGTGGCGAGAACAGGTCACAGGGGGAATTAGTGCAGAATGGAGTCGCTCTGTAAGGCAGCATAGACTTGATGAGTCCAATGGCCTCCTACCAGGTCATAAGGAAATTTCTGAGATTGACAGTATTGTCCCTGGACCAAGAAATCAAGGGATCCCTCAGTCAATGAGCTGTGAGAGTTTTGGACAATGAGGTATTGAGGTCCTAAGGAGAGACTGGATAGGCCGGGCTGGTTTCCCTGGGGCAAAGGAGGCTGAGGGGTGACCTGGAGGTGCATAAAGTTGTAAGAGGCATCGATGGTCAGAATCTTTTCCCCATGACAGGGGCATCAAAAACAAGAGTGCGTAGGTTGAAGGTGAGCTGGTGGAGCTTTAAACGGGGTCTGGAGGGTAATTTGTTTTTACACAGAGAGTGGTTGATGTCTGGAACTCGCTGCCGGCGGAGGGGGTGGAATCAGATACAGTCACTACGTTTAAGAGGCATTTAGACAGAGATTCGAAAAGGCAAGGCAGAGAAGGATACAGTTCTAATGCAGGCAAATAGGATTAGTATAAACAGGCAAGTTCAGCATGGACATGATGGACTGAAGGGCCTGTTTCTGTACCGTACAACTCTAGCTTGGCAACACAAATAAAAAGCAGACCTTATCTAATTTCTGAGAGATCGCAGAGCTCCGAGATGCAGAGGGACCTGGGTGTCCCTGGTACAAGACAGCAAATAATTAGGAGAGTTAACAATACTCTCATTTATTGCCAAGGGAATTGAAGTGCAAAGTAGAGAGGTTCTGCTTCAGTTATATGGTGCAGCGGTGGGACCACATCTATGCCATGTCTGGGATTGGTCTCCTTATTCAAGGAAGGATGCAAACATTTTGGAGTAGCTCAGAGGAGGTTTACTAGAGTGATCCCCGGAACGGGAGGGATGTCTTGCAGAGTAAAGCTGAAGGACCTCAGGCTAAGGTTCACTGTTCAAAAACACTTCAACAATAAAAGGTTGCCCACCTAAGACAAAGATGAGGCAAAATTTTCTCTCTCAGAGGATCAAGAGTCTTTGGAACTTATCCTCAAAGAGTGGTGGACGCACTCTCTCTCCTCATCCTAAAGTCTTTGTTTCTATGTCCATCTAGAATGGCGGTAGTGTTCAGATCGAGAGAAGCTAGTGGGGCCAGCTGGCAGAGTGGTGAACATGATAAATGGGAACAATGCGGGGAGAGAGCGAGAGGAACAGAGAGATCAGTGGACAGTGCAACCGGTGGAGACGGTCAGACTGATGGAGACGGTGAGAGGGCAGGACATTAAGATTAACAACAGTGATAGTAAGATGCAGCATGAGCAATGGACAATGAGATGAATTGAAAAGTGAGAGCGACCCACAGTGAGGCCAGTGGGCAGTGAGACTGGAGGAAACGAGGAGCAGGTAGAACTGAAATCAAAGGATAATGAGATCGATCAAGCGCAAGAAGAAGCTTCATTAGATCAATCGACGATCAGAGGGTCATGCAGCACGGAAACAGGCCCTTCAACCACCTGTCCATGCCGACCAAGGTGCCTACCTGAGCTGGTCCCATTTGTCCTCTAAACCTTTCCTATCCAAGTGTCTTTTAGACATTGTAGTCATACCCACCCCTACCACCTCCCCTGGCAGCTCGTTCAATATACACCCACCACCCTCTGTGTGAAAAAGTTGCCCCTCAGATCCCCTTTAAATCTTTCCCGTCTCAGCTTAAACCTGTGCCCTCCAGTTTTAGACTCCCCAACCTTAGGAAATAGACTGACCATTCACCTTAACCATGCCCCTCATGGTTTTATAAGCCTCTATAAGGTCACCCCTCAGCACCCAAGCTCTGGGGAAAACAGTCCCAGCCGATCCAGTCTCTCTAACTCAAGCCCTCCAGTCCTGGCAACATTCATGTAAATCCTTTCCGCACCCTCTCGAGCTTAATCACTTCCTTCCTATAGTATGGTGACCAGAACGGCAGACATATCCCAGGGGCTGTTTCACCCACATCTTGTACAGCTGTAACATGACATCCCAACTCTTGTACCAATGCCCTGTCCGATGAAGGCAAGTGTGCCAATACACCTCCTGCACCAACTTGTCTACCTGTGTCACTACTGTCTCGGTGACCAATGGATGGACAAGACAATGGATAATTAATTCAACAACACTCAGCCCCAGTGGACAGTACAACCAACAGATGATGAGACCTTTGAACAGTGAGGAGGATGGACAGACAACCAATGGGTCATGTGACAGAGAGAGTAATTGAGGTTGAGACCTGTTGACGGTGAGATGACAGGACAGGGATATCAATGTGCAGTGAGACCAGTGGGTAGCGAGATCACACTGGGACTTTGTTTGGTGTCCGGTGTTGGGAATGAGAGTGCTGACTGAATTGGCACTGGAATTATTAGTACATAGAGAGCTATGTTACTGAGAGCACTGCTGTGCTGGGAGCCTGGCCTAGACCCTGCCCTCCACAGTAACGTGATCAGCAATGGTTACTGGCCAGTGGACTTGTTACAATGGAGAAATGTGTGGGCTGGGGAGAGCCATGCAGCCAGAGAAAGAGGGGTAGGTAGCAAGTTTCATCATATCCAACAGGAAAGTTCCATCTCCACAGCTCAGCACTACATGGCTACACCACTTGTCCCCGTACACCCAACACCAGCCCTCACTGGCAGCGTCTCCACACCAACCCATTGGCGAGTTACAGAAGCAGACCACAGAGGATCGTACCAGGTTCCCAGCACCACAGGAGTTAATAAGTACAGGGGATAAGTTCCTGTGAGTGTTTGCAGAGGACGACCACATGGGCTGTAACAAATCACCGCTCTGCCTGTGTAATGCAGAGTGTAATCCATCAATGGTGAAATCAATGGACAGTGAAACTAATCAACGACAAATCAACCATTGGTTCGACCGACGGTGGGACGGATGCGCACTGAAACCAATGGAAGGTACAACCAATGACCAGAGGACCAAAGGACAATGGGGGAAAACAAAAGTGAGACTGGTCAACAGTGATGTCAGAGAATGGTGAGACCAGTGAGTGAGATTAATGGCCAATTACATCAATGAACTGTGAGATCAATCATCAGACAGACTAAGGCAAAGTGAGCTCGATGAACAGGAGAAAAAAAGAACAGGGAGATGTCATGAGATGTCCAAAGATAATCAGAGAGGTCAACAATGAGATTAATGCCTATGAGATCAATGGACCACGAGAACCACAGAGAGAGACCAATGGATATTGAGTGAGATGAACCAGTCAGATCACTGGACAACGAAAGCAACGACAGTGCAACGAATAGACAGCGAGGCCAAAGGAAAGCGGCAACTGTGAGTAATGAGAAACTGAGACCAGCTGAGAGTGAGATCAACGGACAGTGAGAACCAGAAGTGAGGCCAACTGACAATGATAGCAGTATACAGCGAGACCACGAAACAGTGAGATGCATCTACAGTGGGATTAATGAACAGCAAGATCCAATGGACAGAGACACAAACGGACAGTCAGACCAACAGAGACACAATGTAACAGCCCATTGATTTCATCCATGGATAATTGGACTAATCAAAAGGTAAGTCAAAGAATAATGAGACGATTGAACAAAAGGTGAGTGGACAGTGAGATCTAGCAATGGAAAGACTGATTGCCTCAAGATCAGTGGAGGCAGGATTAACACAAGCACATCAGACAACAGGAGGAGGAGGCCAATCAGCCCCTCAAGCCTGCTTCACCATTCATTCTGCCCCAGGCCTCTCCTCCTCCTCTGGGCCAGATCTCCAGAGCCCTAAACTCCCTGGTCTTTCATTTATCTACTTCCTCTTAAATACCCCCAATGGTCCGGCCTCCACAATTCACCACTCCCTACCAGGAGAAATTCCTTGCACCTCAGTTATAAGTGACCACCCCAATGGGCAGTGAGACCAAAGAACGGTGAGATGTTTTGACAGTGGGATCAATGGACAGAGAGATGATGAGGCAGACACATCATGGGACAGAGAGACACGAAACAGCTACTCCACGGGGCGAAGGGGAAGGACATTGCTACCAGACTGTTTCACTCACATGGATCCAATCCTGACCTCGGGTGCTGTGTGGAGTTTGTACCTTCTCCCTGTGACCTCGTGGGTTTCCCTGGGTGATCCAGTCTTCCTCTGCATCCCAAAGCCACTGTAAGCTCACCCAGGAAAGTGGTAAAGAAATATCAAAGTGTGGGGGGGGGGGGGGGGGGGAGGTTGATGAGTCTGTGAGAGAGAATAGGTGCGGGAAAATAAGGACTGGAATTGATGGGATTGCTCTGCCGAGGGTTGACACGAGCCTGATGGGCCGAATGGCCTGCTGTCTTATGATAAATAAGTTAAGAGATACATCAGTGGAGAGACCGATGGGCAGTGAGACCAAAGGAAAGTGAGAAACAATAAATATTGAGATCAAGGTAAATAAGGCCAATCATGAATGAGATTAATGGACAAAGTCCAATGGACACTGAGATCTATCAACAGAAATCAATGGCCAATGAGACCAACCATGAGTTAGATCAACCAACAGCGAGACCAGTGTATAGAGAGATCAAGGGGAAATGAGACCAATGAACAGCAAGACCCATCAGCAATGAGATCAGTGATCTCTTTGATCTAAGGGTCCATCAGTTTCCATATCCACTGGTTTCAATTACATTGATCAATCAACTGTGAGGTCACTGCAAACTGAGGCCAAACAACAGTGAAATAATTGACAACAAAGCCAACAAGCGTTAAGATAATTAGTTATTGAGACCACTGGATAAGATGATCTATCAGCAGAGGGAAACATCAACAGTGAGATCTGCTTGGAGTGAAAGGAGATACGAGACCAACAAAGAATCAAATCAAAGATAACGGTATTAATCAAATGCAAGATCAATTATGCAAGAATGCCAGTGACACCAGAGGCAGGGAGAAACCAGTTGACAATGAGAACAATGAACAGACAATCAACGGTGGCATTAGTTGTCTGTAAGATCAATAGACAGCAAAGTCACTGGAGATTTGGATCAATGGGCAGTGAGACTGGTAGATAATATAACTAACTGCTGGTGCAAACAGCTGACAGCATAGTCACTGGAGAGTGAGGACAATTGAGAGTCTGTTAAGAACTGGATCAACGTGAGTGAAACCAATGGAACCTTAGATCAAAGAATAGCCAGCCAAGCTGTGTGATCATTGGGCACCTGCAATAGTGAACAAGTGGATCAGTGGGCAGTGAAAAGGTTGGATAGCAGAATCAATGGACGGTAGGTCTATGGGAAGCAGGATAACCCAATCTCCAGTGGAATCAATGGCGACTAGGATCAGAGGTAAATGGGCCGTGACGTCAATGGAGGACAAAAACATGTTACATTAATTGGAGGAGATCAATGGGTGGCAAGATTAACAAGCGGCTGTATCACAAACTGGCAAGTAGAATGGACAGGGAGATCAACAGGATGGGAGTTCGATGAAATCAATGGATGATAAGAGCCATGGTCAGCTAGATCACTGGTGAGATCAACAGGCTGTATGCTCCAGGGAGTGGGATCAACGGCAGCAAGATTATTGTACAGCAACAAACGATCTGCTGGAGGAACTCAGCGGGTCAAGCAACATCTGTGGGAGGAAAGGAATTGTTGATATTTCTGGTCGAAACCTCGCGAGAAGGTTTTTCTCCCCCCACCCCCTGCCCACGATGCTGCCTGACCCGCTGAGTCCTCCAGCAGATTGTGTGTTGCTCCAGATTCCAGCATCGGCAGTCTCCTGTGTCTCCGTTATTGTGCAGCAAAGTCAAGAGGCAGCAAGATCAAAGAGCAACAAAACTAAAGGACAAGATCAATAGGCAGAAGTCAATCTGTGGCAAGACCAACAGACAGGGAGACCAACTGGTAAAGAGATCAGAGTGGTGAGATCAATGGGCAGTGAGACATCGACAGGCAACAGCATCGAAGGATGGTGAATGGGCAGTGAGATGAATTCATTATGAGAGCAATGAAGAAGATCAGTGGGCAGAGAGAGCAATGGGCATTGATAAATGGTTGGTGTGAATAGGGAGATGAGACCAAAGGGAGGTGTGATGCATGGACAGCAAGCAGCCAATGAAATCTTGGATAGTGGGATCCAGGAATGGGGTCATGGGCAGGGAGATCAATGCTGGTGTGATCACAAGGCAGTAATAAATGAACATCATTGGGCAGCAAGGTCAATTAACAAGGTCAATCGGCGACATGACCAATGGTCAAGGTCATTGGGGGCCAGGTCCACTAGCCAACAAAATTAATTGATGAGGTCACTTGCAGCAGGACCTTAATGAACAAGAGAAATGAGTGGAGGTATTCACTGACAATGAGGTGGCTGGGTTTCAGCAGGGCAGCAGCACAAGAAGAGGTTCACACCCGACAGCATCCCAACGACACTCTCGTGGACTCTGGACCTCACAGGGAATGAAGTAAAGACAAGATCCACTCTGACCGCCCTCCTCCTCAACCACGATCCAGCACCCCTCCTGCGATGGTTGACATCAGTTAAAAACTGGGTCTTGTTTGACTACAATGTCTCCACACTTCATTGTCCCAATATCAATCCTACCTTAGCTGGAAAAATTGGAATAAAGTATAATTCTATCTCTGTAGGACAGGAAAGTGGCAGGAACCAAATGGCAGACCAGGATAAGGAAAGGTCTCTGGGGAAGTGGGGTGGGGGTCATTGAATCTGTTACTGGGCTGGGGTCTCCTTCCTGGGCCCCCGGTCAACCTCTGCTTTGGATTTTACACTGCCAGGTATTTCCCACATCTTCTCCACATCTACCAGAACGGTAATGGAGCTAAAATGGTTAAAAAGGATAAGGGACATCGACAAATCTGTATTTTTGTGGTATAAATGTTGAAGTGGTGACTTAATTGAAGTGCTTAAGATGATTAAAGGAATCAGTAGCAAAATTATTCCGTGTGTTGGGGATTCGAGAAGAGGTCTAATCTGTAGATCAGATCTGGAGCTTTCACCTCGATATCTGGAAGTGTATTTTCACACTCATTAGAAATAATTCAAATGCCAAGCAACTGAATGCTGTTTAGGGGTTATACAGTACATGGTGAAAGCCCAACTGAGCTATTGGAGCACAGAGGGGTCTTCCATGAAGTGAGGCTCAGGTTCCTTCCTGGGACCAGTGGTGGGAGCTGGGACCTCAGACAGCAGCATTCCGGCATGTTCTACACCACTTCCTAATCCGAGCGAATGCCAAAGTCAGAGAACAACTCCTGAAGGGGTTACTTCGGCAGATCCCTATGGGGTGGGTGCACTGACTACACAGGACACTACAGGGTCAGCATCCAAGTCAAGTGTGGGATACGCTGAATGGGGGACTCTGAAGACCATGTGAGTTCCTGATTGAACCAACTCATTCTTGTCACTGGATGAATCAGATAATCCGAGGGAACAGGCAGGAAGATCTCTGTCTCTCCTTCAGTTGCTTTAACATCCAGTGAAATCATTGTTAATCACTGGTCTAACTTCATTCCTTTGCCTTGGTTCCCTAACCATTAATACCTGTGGTTACAAAAATCAAAGTCAGTTCCCCTCACTTCCCCAGTGCACCTTTCTAAAGGTCTGCAGCCTTCTCTGTGTGTGGAAGTGTTTCCTGACACGACCTCTGAACAGCCTGGCTCCAATTCCAATACTCTGCCCCGCGCTCTATTCCTTTAATCATCTTCGAAACGTTTCAGTAAGATCACCAAAAGGGAGTGCAAGCTTCGCCTCTGCCAGCGGTTCTTGCAATTCAACCATTTTACCCTCAGTACCATACTGGTGAACAAACGCTTCAACCCCTCCCAAGCCCTTCCAGTCGCAGTGCTAGAACAGAATATGGGCTCTAATCAGAGGTTTGTGTAACTTCCGGGAGCTTCTACCGCTGGGTTTCAGGCCCCTTGAGATAAAGGCCACCATTTCCCTTGAACAAGTTTCAAATCGTTACTTTACCAGTCATAACATTTCAGCCATTTCTGTACTTTAACCACTACTCTCTAAATAAAGGGACATGCTACTTCTAAAGTCCCAGACTTCTCAAAAAGCCTAAAGAACGCAGATCAAGAATTAACACACAAAAGACAACAAAGCACCACTGTCTGTAACTGGTCAGGTATGCGAGCAAACCCAGAGGCAGTGACTGAAAGATCAGACACCAACTCGGTTTAGCCAGTTGCAAAACTTCAAACTTGCTTCAAAACAACAGTCACAAGCCCTGCTTGGCCAAAGAGGCCGAGACCTGGTCAGCGAGAGTGGCAAGCTGCGGAGACTCCATCATGTTGATGCTGCCAGTGGACGACACGTTGCTGAGTCGGCAAGGAGAGCCCTCGGTGGAAGGGGTCGGGGATTTGTAGACAATTTCTGCACCATGATCTGTGCGAGCTTTAGCTGACTCACGGAACGTCAGCTTGTGAGATTCAATCTAGGGAAAAGAGGGAAACTGCATCTGAGCAAGAGTAGAAATAAGAATACATACTCTGCGAAGGACATGGCCAATAGCCATCGCTCACTCAGAGGAACTCTGCCAATGGGCATCAGTCACTGAAAGGACAGACACTACTGAATGGCAATCAATTGACTAAGAGGGTGTCACTCACCAAAGTTCATCACTGAAGGGACATCAATTAATCAGTTGATGGGAATCCAATGTGGCAGAACATCCCTGACCGAAGGGTTAGTCTCTACCCCATACAGCTCCCAGCATCAGGCTTCTCACTCATTTTATCACCACTGTCTCCACAGCAAGTACATGAATCTGAAATCTGAGATCTGTCTCCCTCCTGTGACCTGCCCGCCCCTCAACCTCCCCCGCATCCTGTAACTTGCCCCTCCCCCTGGAACCTCATCCCCTCCACCCCACTCCCCCCTCCATAACCTGCAACTCTCCTCCTGTAACCTGCACCATTCCCAAAACCATTTGTCCCATCAGTTCTGTGCCAGATCCCCGGGAGTAACCCTGCATCCATTGTCCTTCTTTGTTTCCCTGGACACTGTAACTTACTCTCTCCTACGAGCCCACTAACCTCCTTTTATTGCCACTCACTACACATGGGGCGATTTAGAGCAGCTAATTAACCCACTGGCACATCTTTGGGATGTGGGAGGAAACCAGAACATGTGGGATGGGGGGGGGGGGGGGGGGGGGGAAGTCTAATCAGGCAACACTGGGGTCAGGATTGAACCCGAGTCACTAGAGGTGAGGCAGCAGCACCACCTCATACACAGACGAGAGCATGCATTTCTCTGCGGCCTCCACCAGTCATACAGTAGTACTGCACAGAAACAGGCCCTTCAGCCCAACAATGATACCCAGCTATGCTATTCCCATTTGCCTGCATTAGGCCCATACATTTCCTATCCAAGTACCTGTCCAAATGCTTTGTAAACATTGTAATTGTTCCCGCCTCTGCCACCTCCTCTGGCAGCTCGTTCCACACACCCACCAGCCTGTGTGTGGAAAGCTCATTTCTCAGATATCCTTTAAATTTTCCCCTATCACCTTAAACCTGTGCCCTCTAACTTCCAGACTCCCCTGCCCTGGAGAAGAAACTCTCATTTTCTGAAGGGTCTCAACCCGAAATGTCGACGGTCCATTTCCCTCCACAGATGCTGCCTGACCCACTGAGTTCCTCCAGTGCTTTGTGTGTTGCTCCAGATTCCACATCTACAGTCTCTTGTGTCTCCACTCTATCTACACCCCTCATAATTTTAAAAACCTCTGCAAGGTCGCCCCTCAGCCTCTTACGTTCCAGTGAGAATAAACCTAGCCTCTCCAATCTCTCTTTGTAACTACAGCCCTCCATTCCAGCAACATCATGGTGAAGCTCTTCTGCACTCTCTCAATTGCTACCACATCCTTCCTGTAGTGTGGTGACCAGAACTGTACTCAATACTCCAAGTGCAGCCTATCCAACATTTTGTACAGCTGTAATATGGCATCCCAACTCTTACACTCAGTGCCTCGGCCTGTGAAGGCTGGAATACCAAATGTCTTATTCACTAACCCATCCACCTGTGTTGCTGTTTTCAGGGAACTATGAACTTGCACCCCAAGGTCTCTCTCTACATCAGTGCTCCCTGCCATTTACTCTATATGCCCTGCCAGCATTTGACTTCTCAAAGTGCACTACCTCACACTTGTCCGAATTAAATTCCATCTGCGACCGCTCCACCGGTCCACCAGCTGATCTATGTCCCACTATGTCCGTGGACAACGATATCTACGACTCCTCCAATTTTCATGTATCTGCAAACTTACTTATCAGACCACATACATTTTCATCCAAGTTTATCAATGTTACAGTGAAGGTCCCAGCGCTGATCTCTGTGGTACACCACTTGTCACACAGACTTCCATTCAGAAACACACCCCTCCACCACCACTCTCTGCCTCCCATTACCAAGCCAATTTTGGATCCAGTTCCTCCTTAAAAAAAATCTCAGACTTGTGAGACATGATCTAACCTGAACAAAACCATGCTGACTCCTCCTAATCAGTCCCTGTTTTTCCAAGTGAACATAAACCCCCATCCCTCAGAATCTTCTCCACCTACCACTGATGCAAGGCTCACCGGCCTGTAGTTTCCAGGGTTATCCCTACTGCCCTTCCTGAACAATGGGACAACATTAGCCATCCTCCAGTCTTCTGACACCTCACCTGTGGCTAATGAAGATGCAAAGATCTCAGTCGGAGCTCCCTCCCTCGCTTCCCCAAGCATCCTGGGATAGAACCCATCAAGCCTGCAACACATTATCCCGTGTTCCGATATTTCTAACACTTTCTCCTTCCTGATCCATGCTCCAGAACATCAGTGTACCCCTTCCTTGACTCTTCAGCCTCCTCATCCTTCACCCTGGTGAATACAGATGAGAGGTGTCTCGGTCCTGTGCTGGAATCTGTAACCTGCTGCAGTCTGTCTCCATGTCGTGCAGCAGGATACAACTGCTGGCACATTGGTGTTGCAGGGAGAGCTGCTGCCTCACAGCTCCAGTGACCCAGGATCAATCCTGACCTCCGGTGCTGTCTGTGTGGAGTTCACACGTTCTCCCTGGTGACTGTGTGTGTTCGTCCAGGCGCTCCGGTTTCCTCCCATATCCTGAACTCACGCTGGTCGTTAGGGTAACTGCCCAGTGTAAATTGTAGGTGGCTGGTGGGGCAGGAGAGGCAGAGTAGTTCCATGGAAATGAGTAAAGAAATGGGCTTGACGGGATGGTTTTGAAAGTCAGCACAGACTTGATGAACAGAACACTCTCCTTCTGTGTCATAAGGAAATATGTGAATCAAAGCATTCTTCACCTCACCCTGTACTCTGCAACTGCCTGTTTCCTGAACACGTGCTTGTCACAGTAACCTCAGACTTCCCCATAATCTGCAACTGCCTTTGTTTCTTCCTCTTGTCCACGTGCCCCAACCTCGTACCTGTTGCTGCCTCCAGCACCTCGTCTTTATCCTGGACCCCTCACTCCACCCACCTCCTTGCTCTGTCACCTTCTGCCTGCTTCTTTTATCAGCTCTGGCCTGATAAATAGAACATTTAAGCCAGAGTAGGCCATTCGGCCCCTTGAGCCTGACTCACCTCTCAGTGTGATCATGGCTCATCCTCCATCTCAGAACCATACACTCACACTTCCCATACCCCCAATGCCTCAAGACTTAACCACTCCAGCAGCCCTCTGGTAGTAGAGACTTCCACACGCTCAGAATGAAGACACTTCTGCCCTTAGTCTCCTACCCCGTATCCTGAGACCGTGATCCCTGGTTCTGGACCTCCCTGGCCAGGGGAAGCATTTGCTCCTCCAGCCTGTCGAGCCCTGCCAGAACTCTAGGTTTCAATCAGATGGAGCCCGTTCATTCTTCTAAACTCCAGTGAATGCAGGGCTGGTGGACTCACACAGCCGTCCTGCCTTCCCAGGACAGGGGTCACGTGCCACCATCTCAGTGATCGGGGAAGGTTCGGAGTACGTGAATGGTTAACATTACGCTCAGTGGGACTTGCTCTGATGGAACCTCCATTCTGAGCTGAAGGTGCTTCTCACCTTCTTGGTGCCCCCTCCTGGTGTGTGGCTGATGTTGTCCATCGATCCAATTTTGGACTGGGCTTTCTCTTTGAAGTCCACTTTCTGTGACTTGATCTCCACATTGCCACCACCTGTTGGGGAGGGAATTCAGACAGTTGCCAAATTGCCTGTGACAGCTTCAGCTGGAATACAACTTAATTATGCCCTCTTCCTCGTCTTCACCCTCCCACAGATGTTTTCTCACCGTCCCTCATGTGACCATACTCTCTGTAAGATACGTCTTTGACTCTCTCTGATGCACCCATGCTGTCTCTGCTCCTCCCTGTAAGATGTACCTGCATCCTGTCTCTTTTGAACTTTCTCCTGCTCTCCGTAAGTTGTGTCTCCCTCTCCATGGAGAAGTTGGGGAGGGTCTATGCTCTTTTTCATTCTCTCTCAGACATGTGTGCTCTGTCTTGTTGTGATCTGTCTCCTCTCCCTCAGATACATCTCTGCTCTTACTCCTGCTCTATCTCTCTCCCCAATATGTGTCTGTGATCAGTTTGTTGTACACCTGTTACTCTCAGAGATTTACCTGGTTTGTGATGGATATTATCCTTTGATCCACATTTTGACGACACATGACTCAGATCGATCTTCTTGTTTGTAATTTGTACCTGAAGTGGAAAAGTTGGCAATTAGAGGTGCACATGGGCACAGTATTTGTGACAAAACCCAGGTGTGTGGTGGAGGCAGACAGTGTGGGACACAGCAGCAACATCACATGCTTGGACAAAGTGCGAATATCACAGAGTGTAACGACCAGGAACCTCGCCCTGTCAACTGGTGAATCTCATCAACACGGGAGAAGAGGGAATCCTACACCTTGGACAGAGGGCACTTCAGCACACGAGACACAGGGGGAGTTCTTGTAGTGCAGAAACAGGGGGACCTCTAATGGGGGGGGGGGGGGTGGGGGGTTGCTTTCAGCATCTGGGACACAAGGGGAGGAGCTGGTGTCTGGGACTGGGGGGAGGAGGGGGTCTGATGTCTGCCACTGAGAGGGAAACACCCTGTAAGGATGTGGGAGTCTACACACTGTTACAGGATGAAATTCTAATGGAGATCTCACACAGTGGGAGAGAAATCACTGAAACACTCAAACAGGAAGTGGTAAAGAGGCAACCCTGTGGTTTTTTTGTTTAGGGAAAGAGGGAAACTCACACCGCAAGACAAAGGGAATCTCAAATACCGAGAAGTGGGAATCTCACACACCTCAAAAGGAATGGAACTTGCACTGAGACAGGAGGGAATATCTCACACAGGGTCAAATGAGAAACCCACGAAATGGGGAAAAGATCAAAATCAGAGACAAAATAGGATTTTCACACATTGGGTTCTCATGGAATGGGACAGAGAGTATCCTATTTTCTGGGACAATGCTGGGATATTCTACATCGGGACAAAGGGAGAATCGCCGGCACTGGAACATCACCAGAAAGATAAGCACCAAAACAATGAGCATATCACATTTCTTGGAGAAACAGGGACACGCAAGGTGGGAATGTCCCACACTGGGATAAGGAGGGAATTTCATACACTAGGATAAAGGAAGCATCCCACTTTTGGGCAGAGAGGGCTCTTTCTCGCTGGGACAAAGAGCGAGTCTCAGACACAGGATGAAATTGGAACCTCTCACACTACGAACCTACACCCTTGGACAATGGGAATACCCACTTTCTGGGACAAACTGGGAACCTTAGTCAATGCAACTAAGGGGAACTTTGTACTTTGGGGCAACTCACACTGTGGGATGGGAGTAAATCCTATCCACTGAGACAAAGAAGAAACAACTAGGTCTGTTACACAGAGGGTCACAGATAATCTTACTCTAAGGGATTCTATATGCTGGGTCACAGGAGTCTCACACAGTCAAACACCAGGGGACCTCTCCCACCAGGACCAGCTGTAAGTCAGTGCTGTTGAACACGGGAACATTCTTGTGTGCTGGGCACTGGACTTGCTCTGGGATGTGGGTGAACTCAGACAGGCAGAGGATGTGACAATCTAGCAGCAGAATTTCATGCAGTGGGAACACAGTGAATCACACATACAAGGAGGATCTCATACACTGGGTCAGTGGCACTCAAAGGGCACCAGATGGAGTTACACAGACTGGGATACTCTGTCTCGCTGACTCCTGCGCCTTTACGTACATTTCCACCTCCTGGGATGTGTCTGATCTTGTCCTTGGAACCACACTTTGACTGCACAGTGCTGTAATCTTCCTTTTTGTGTACGATTTGCACCTGCACAAATATGGTCAGAAAAACAATGTAGTCACTGCCAGAGTACCCGAGCCAATCAACAAACAGTGCTCCAAGGACGTGGCAGAGGCCGTGCACCAAGAGCTGCGAGGGCAGAGTGCAGGACCGAAGCTAGATCCAGACTCTGGATACGTCGAACCCAGACCCCACATTATAGAGAACTCGGACAGGCTAATTCCAAGGTTAACAGAGAATCCAGGGGCAGGGTCAACAATCCTCGACAGAATGCAGATACCATCCACGGCAGTCAGTGGCCAATGTGGGAGTCCTCGGCTGTGTACAACACACAGACTGCACTTGCTGCAAATCCCAGGGTTAGTGGTGACTACAGCACCCATGCACTGTGAACTGTACACAGACAGAGATAAATAACAAGAGCAAGAGAGAGACAACAAAATAGATCTGCCTCTTGCACTCGCCCTGTGTTTCTTGCTCCCTCTTTCCACCTCATGGTAAACGAGATTAGTACAGATAGCTACTTGATGGTCGGCATAGATCTAGTGGGTCTAAGAGCCTGTTTCTGTGCTGTATGACTCTATAAATCTCTTCTCCACCTGTGGAAAGATCTTGACATCTCCCTCTCAGCATGTTTTCATATGATCACTCCTCATTCTTCTCAACTACGAAGAACTTTTAATTTCTGCTCTTGACAGGACAACCCCCTCATCCCAGTAATGAGCCTGGGGCATCTCTCTGGGACAATGCCAGTAGATCTTTTCTTAAATAAGGGAAGCAAGATTGTGTATGGTACTCTGGGTGTTATCTCTGTAGTCTGGGTTTTATCTCAATACTCCTGGAGTGGTCCCTGTACTCCAGGGGCAGACTCACCAGTGCCCTGTACTATCGTAACGATACCCTGGACTGTGCACATCAGCCAGGAGTGATCACAGTTGGATCCAGGGTTAATGGAACGTTGGACTTTATTGCAAGGGCTATGGAATATAGAAATGAGATATTGTAACTTTACAGGGTGCTACTGATGCCGCGCCCAGAGTGCCGTCGGATGCCGCGCCCAGAGTGCCTTTCCCTAGCTACCCTCTTCCTCCTAATACACATAAGATGCCTTGGGGTTTTCCTTATTCCTTCATCCTACTTGCTATTTTATGGCCTCTTTTAGCCCTCCTAATTTCTTGTTTAAGTTCTTTCCTGCTTCCTTTATATTCCTTTTGGGCCTTGTTTGATTTCGGCTTCCTAAACCTTGCAGATGCTTCTTTTTTCTTTTTGACTGAGCCTTACATTACCTCGTCATCCAAGATTCCCCAACCTTGTCCTCATCTTTCACCTTCACAGGGACATACTGGCCTGAACTCTAATCCTCTGAAAGACCCCCACATGGCAGATGTGGATTTACCCCCAAGCAGCAGTTCCCAATCTACTCTCCCCAGTTCCTGCCTAATACTGTTGCAATTAGCTTTTTCCCCAATTTAGCACTTTCCCCGGAGGTCCTGCATTATCCTCATCGATAACTATCTTAAAACTTACGGAAGTATCGTCACTGTTCCCAAGTTGCTCTCAAACTCTGATCTCATTCCCATTGGCTGGTCTCATTCCCCAAGGTCTGGTATGGCCCCATCCCTAGCTGGACTATTGACATGTCATTTCAAGAAACTGTCCTGGACTGGTCAACATTGGGGAAGTTAAAATCACCCACTAGAATAATACCGTTGTCCTTGCATCTTTCCATGATCAGCCTGCATATCTCTTCCTCGGTCTCCCAAAGCTGTTGGGAGGCTGAATAGGATATCCCCATCAGAGTGACTGCACCTTTCTTATTCCTGAGCTCTCCCCATGTCACCTCAGTGGATGAGCCCCCCAGGATGTCCTCTCTAAGTGCAGCTGTGACATTTTCCCTGATCAGTTGTGCAACTCCCCCAACCTCTTTCACCCTTCTCTTATATTTCTATGATAGATACAACATCATATTTCAATGTACAAATTCAGGCTCTAAACTCACCTGTCTTACCCATTATACTTCTTGCATTAAAATAAATACACTTCAGACCATCATTCCTGCTGTGTTCGTTATCCTGGCCCTGCCTGTTACATAGAACAGTACAGCACAGGAACAGGCCCTTCAACCCACTATGTCTGTGCTAACCATGAGCCAAACTAATCCCATCTGCCTGCACATGGTCCGTATCCCTCCATTCCCAGTGTATGTGCAAATGATTTTAAACGTTGCTATTGTATCTGCTTCTACCACCAACCCTGGCAGCACGTTCCAGGCACCTACCACTCTCTGTGTAAAAAAAACTTGCCCCGCACATCTCCTTTAAACTTTCTCCCTCTCACCTTAAACCCACACCCTCTAGTATTTGATAGTTCCACCCTGGAAAACAGACTGCCTGTCTGCCCTATCTTTCCTAGTTATACTTTTAACTGGTTATTCTTCAGCCTCTGATGCTCCAGAGAAAACAATCCAAGTTTGTCCAACTTCTCCTTATAGCTAACACCTTTAATCCTGGTAAACCTCCTCTGCACCCTTTCCAAAGCTTCCACATCTTTCCTGTGATGTGGTGACCAGAACTGCTCAGAATACTCCAAATGTGGCGTAACCAAAGTTTTATACAGTTGCAACGTGACTTCCCGACTTTTAAACTCAGTACCCCAACTGATGAAGGCAAGTGTGCCATACTCCTTGAGCACCATATCTACCTGTGCTGCCACTTCCAGGGAGCTTTGGACTTGCACCCCAAGGTCCCTCTGTACATCAAGCTCCTAAGGTCCTTGCCATTTGCTGTATTCTTTCCTCTTACATTTGACCTCCCAGATGGGGGAATGGAAGGTGTTTCCCTTGGCCAGAGTTTAGATCTTGGTGGTATTATCTCAGAAAAAGTTACATATTGAGGAATGAGATGAGGAACTTCTTCACTCAGCTGGTTGTGAATCTTCAGAATTCTCCATGCCACTGAGTACACTGAAAAGAGATACTGTCACATTTCGGGAGTTCACAGGAACAGAGGGATAAGAGGATCTAATGGGAAAGCAGGGAATCAACAATCTAATGGAGCCAGCTTGAAGTGGCGTTTGGCTTAATCGTATTGTTTGAATCCTTGTGATAAGGCATTTCAAAACAAACTGGAGGCACAAGTACAGCAATTAGCAGTGGGCGTATGTTCAGGAATAATGATCAGAACTGGTAGGGAAAAGACTAAAAGGCTAGGACAATTAAAACGAGAGACCGCTGGATGACAAAAGTAGAACATAGAACATTACAGCACAGGAACAGGCCCTTTGGCCCACCATGTTGAGCCGAACTGATTAAGCTAATGAAGCTTAATTCAACTAATTCCTTCTGCCTGCACAATGTCCACATCCCTCCATTCTCTGCATATTTATTTGCCTTTCTAAGAGCATCTTAAAGGCATCTATCGTATCTGACTTCACCACCACCCCAGCAGCATATTCCAGGCACCCACTGCTACATACCGCCGATCTTGATGCCAATTTACACTCAATGTCCTCCTCCTGTGTATCATCCATGTCCCTCCATCCCCTTCAAATTCATGTGTTTATCAAAACGCCTCAAACCCCACCAAACTGCCTGCTCCCACCACTACCCCTGGTAACCCTGGGGGAAAGATTCTGACTGTCTACCCTATCCGTGCCTCTCATAACTTTAAAAACTTCTGTCAGGTCTCCCCTCAGCCTCCGACACTCTAGAGAGAACAACCCAAGTTTGTCCAACCTTTCCTGATTGTCCAACCTTTCCTGATAGCTCATACCCTCTAATCCAAGCAGCATCTTGGTGAACCTCTTCGCCTCGACATCCTTCCTATAAGGGGGCCACCAGAACTGCAAACAACACTCTGAGTGCGGTCTGACTAAAGTATTATACAGCTGCAGCATGACTTCCTTATTCTTACACTCAACACCCCTACCAACGAAGGCAAGCACACCATACGCCTTCTTTACCACCTGGTCCACTTGCATAGCCCCTTTCAGTGAACTATGGACATGGACCCCAAGATCCCTCTGTACTTCAATGCTATTAAGGGTCCTACCATTAACTGTATTTGTTCTCCTTTTATTTGACCTCCCAAAGTGCAAGACCTCACACTTGCTGGGATTAAACTCCATCTGCCACTTCTCTGCCCATATCCGTAACTGATCTATATTGTGTTGTAATCTTTGAAAGTCCTTTAACACTGTCCACAACTCCCACCAATCTTGGTGTCATCCACAAACTTGCCAATCCACCCATCTACACTTTCATCCAAGTCACTCTCTGTGTAAAAAACAAAACACCCCACACATCTCCTTTGTGCTTTCCTTCTCACCTTAAACGCATGCCCTCTAGTATTAAACATTTCAACCCTGGGAGAAAGATACTCTATCTGTTCCTCTCATAATTTTATAAACCTTTATCAGGTCTCCCCTCAGCCTCCGCCGCTCCAGAGAAAACAACACAAGTTTGTCCAACCTCTCCTCATAGCACATGCTCTCTAGTCCAGGCAGCATCCTGGTGAACCTCTTCTGCACCCTCTCCAAAGCCTCCACATCCTTCCTATAATGGGAAACCAGAACTGAATGCAATATTCCAGATGTGGCCTGACCATAATTTTATAACACTACATAACTCACTGACCCTCGATCAATAAAGGCAAGCATGCCGTATACCTTCTTTACCACCCTATCAAATTGTGCAGCCACTTTCAGGGAGCTATAGATTTGGACTCCAAGGTCCCTCTGTACATCAATGCTGTTAAGGGTCCTGCCATTAACTGTGTACTGTTCCTTTACATTTGATCTCCCAAAGAGCAACACTTCACACTTGCCCAGATTAAACGCCATCTGCCATTTCTCCGCCCATATCTGTAAATGAGCTATATCCTGCTGTATCCTTTTGAGGTATCAGAAGCCCTTCCTCCTACAACAGCTCTTCAGCCATGCGTTCGACTGTCCTATCTTCCCATGGCACGTCACTGGCATGTGGCACAGGGAGTAATCCTGAGATTATGACCTCAGAGGGGCTACTTTATAACTTTCTACCTCACTTATGTTGTGGACGTAATTGCTGGAACTCTGTCTCTCTGAAAATCTGGACAGCAGTAAAGATCAGGGTCCTGTAGAGGAGTTTGATTCCATGTTCTGAATGAGATTAACATAACGTTTCTGTTTTCCAGTCCTGTCCCATTTCAGATGAACCATTAGGGCATTGTTGCTTCTGTCACTAGATTTGGTCAGATGCTGCTCTCTGTCTGCACACAAGGTCACAGAGTCTGGTCTGTTCCATAATAAAAGTGAGCCTCGGGCAGTTACCTTGCCCCCACCAGGGGTGTGTTTAATGTTATCTGTAGATCCAATCTTTGACTTGACATTTTTCAGGTCCGGCATGGGTGCAGAGACGGGGGCCAGACGTGCCTTGGCAGCGGCCGGGGATTTTGGGGGAGTGCGTACAACAGCCACCTTCTTTACGTCCTTGCCTGAGCCAGAGGGCGGCTGTGAGGGAGTACGGGAACGGCTGCTCGGTGTCCCAGGAGCTCCCGGGCTGCTGCATCCACTCCCACCCGGCTTGGCTGGAGAGTCCCCTGAGGAACAAGAACAAACATCAGAGAGGAACAGCAGGGCAACAGGTCTCGGCCAACGTCGCCCCCTCACTGAACACACCAAGTACTTCTGCCAGCGCTGATCCTCATCCTCACTCAGTAAACGACCACTAACAGATTACTTTTATCCCTGGTAGGGAAATAATCGAGCGCTTATCAGCTCAACCACAACGATTCACTCAGTACTGCACACTTGGTCTAACCCACACTCGACGCCTTGTCCCAGTGTCAAAGGTCAGTGTGTGACCCACAGTGCCCAGTCCTGAAGTGATCCACACTCCTGGCTGTTGTTGGTGTTATGGGCAGAAGATACAAAGGCCAGAGAAGACGTACCACCAGGCTCAGGGACAACTTCATACACTAAAAGATGAACTCTCGATCTCCCAACCTACCTCGTCGTGGCCCTTACACTTTATTTGTCTACCTGCACTGCACCTTCTCTGTAACTGCAACACTATATTCTGCATTTTTTTTGTACTAACTCGATGTAATTACGTATGGAATGATCTGTATGGATGGTACGCAAAACAAAAGCTTTCCACTGCATCTCGGTACGCAGGCATAGTGCCAGTGACCCAGGTTCAATTCCGGCCACTGTCTGTAAGGAGTTTGTACGTTCTCCCCGTGTCTGCGTGGGTTTCCTCTGGATGCTCCGGTTTCCTCCCACATTCCAAAGATGTACGGGTTAGGAAGTTGTGGGCGTGCTATGTTGGTACCGGAAGCGTGGCGACACTTGTGGGCTGCCCCCAGAACACTCTATGCAAAAGATGCATTTCACTGTGTGTTTTGATGTACATGTGACTAATAAAGATCTCTTATCTCATGTGACAATAGTAAACCAATGCAGACTACCTGTTGCCCGCCGGTGATCTGGTGATTGACCAGATTCCTTCTGAGTGGCCGGAGGTTTGGCCGTGGTCTTTGACCCTTTTGCTGCTGGCAGTCGACTCCTGCTGGCCTCTGGCACAGGTTCACGAGGCTGAGAGACACAGTAAGTTCAGGTCAGACAGAACGGTCACTGCAACACATTACACTGAATCCGGCGCAGAGCTTCAGTTCCTCACACTAACTGGTGCAGGACTGCGCAGCCAAGCTCTGCAGCCTGACATAAGCAGCAGCAGCACCTCTGCAAGCGGTCCAATAGGTGGATGGAGCCACGGTAATGGGGGTGGGGAGAGTGATGGCGAGGGCTGAGGAGATACATCAAGGAGTGAAAGCGAGGGGTGAGGGCGATGGAGGGGTGAGTGATGGAGGAGTGATGCTGAGGAGTGACGGGAAGGGGACAATGAGAGGAGAAGGGATGTGTTGGGAAGCGGTGATAGGTTGGTGGGTGAGTGACAGAACACAGAGGTGAGCTGCAGGAATCTGGAGGAGGACCTGGACGACTGAGGGGAGAGTGACGGAGAGAGTAGGTGAGGCAGTGCAAGGGAAGAGTGATCTGGACGCGTGACAGAGAAAGGGGTGGGTGGCGTGACAGGGACGGTGGTGAGGAATACTGACGAGGAGTGAGAACGCGAGCGAGAGGCGATGAGCATCGAAGGGATTTGGAGATGTGGTGCTGACGGTGACAACTGACGGGCAGGAGTAATCATGGAATGGTACGGTGACAGGGAGAGGGATGGGCTGGCTCTGTTGCACTTGGTGTGTTAAGCTGCATCTTCTCCATGAAAACAGATTGTTAACCAGTAAAGTCAAACAAGCTGGAAGACAGTAGTGTGTTACTCCCGAGAATGCTGCAGCAACTTGCAATGACCGATGGTATACAAATGGAGCCAATGAAACAATCATATCTGCTGTGTGCATTCACAGGAACAAACAGGACACGGGACTCGTAAGCCGAGCTGCTGGTGTTTGCTTGGCTAGCAGATGGCTGCCATTGTGTGACCAGGACAAAGCCTTGATACGATCCTTACCTTTGCTGTAGGCACTTTAGCTCCCGTGCCACCGTGGTTTATCGAGGAGAGATGTCTTTTTGGGCTGGCGACGGGGCCGAGAGGTATTCTGGAACTGGCACTGGGAGCTTTAATGGCCCTCTTAGAGTGGGCGGCAGCCTGAGGCCTAGCTGTTGAGGATTTTGCAGATGTAGATGTGAAGACCTTTACATGTAAATAAAATTCAAAATGGCAACACAAAATACGAACTTCATGAACCAAGTGAAATGATGGTTTAAAAAAATACATAATTACAAAATAGGAAGTGAAATGTTTGGATGGCGATGTGCTGCTGGCGTGAGTGGAGGAATCAGCCCCTGGGTCAATACCTGACTCTCACCTGCATCTTGCCCTTGGTAGAAGCTGCCTGAGGTTTGGCTTCTTCCTCACCTGTGACAGGCTCTGGAGCTAAAAACAGGAAAAAACACAATGGGTTCTCACCAACTTCAAATGGGAACAAGTGACCTCCACTTAAATGGAGACTGGTGGCAGTCCAGGTAGATAAGGTGATGAAGGAGACATACGGGATACTTGCCTTCCCGTGCTGAGGCATAGAATACAAGAGCAGGAAGGTTATGGTACAACTTTATAAACTACTGGTTAGGCCACAGCTGGGGTATTGTGTAGCCCTGGAGAGGGTGTAGAGAAGATTCAACAGGATGTTGCCTTGGATGAAGCATTTCAGTTACGAGGAGAGACTGGGTAGGCTGGGTTTGTTTCCCTTGGAGTGGAGGAGGTTGAGGATGGACCTGATAGAGGGGCACAAAGTTATAAGGTGCATAGGAAGGGTGGAGAGCAGGTGTCATTTCCCCACTGAAGAGGTAACTAAAGCTCAGGGGCATAAGTTTAGGGTAGGGGGTAAAAGGATTAGTGTGGATCTAAGGAAGAACATTTTCACCCAGAGGGTGGTTGGAATCTAGAACGCACGGCCCGAGAAGGAACAACCCAATGCTTCCTGTGGCTTCCCCATCCCACTGTGACCTCCTGCACCATTACAAGAAGGCCCAGTGCAAGCTGTCGGAGCACGTTGCAGCCTTTAATATTGAACTCTCTAACCTTACACAACATGCTCTTTCTCCGTCTACATCAGAACCACTACCACCTGCCTCCGTGTACAGTCCGGGCTGTTGAACGGGTCTCAGTGTGCCAGAACCACATCGACAACACAGTACAGACCACAGTACCCGATCCCATCTGCCATGCTCCACTCTATCAGACAAACCCTCTTGATTTCACCCGCATGTCACTGCTACCAAACTAACTTATTTCCTGCTTTCCCAGGTCTGCTCAAGGGTCCATCATCTGAAATGAGAACTGTATTCTCTTTCCACAGATACTGCCTGACCTGCTTAGCTTTTCCAACATTCACCAATTTCTGTTTTTATACTACGTTGAGTCAGTTTTTCTTACACAAATAGGACAAGAGAACTTGTACAAGTTTAGCCTGCCAGGCCAGTCCCAGCACCTTACCATCAACAACTCATTACACAGAGCAAGAAGCTCAATGTGCCGGTAAGTGTCCCCATTAAGCCATTTCAACCCAAACTATCACAGACACCTTTTGTAACACAAATTCCACCCCCCTCCCCAACTGACAACTAATTTGCATCACTCTCTTTCCCAGTTCTGACAAAAGGTCACAGCCTGAAATGTTGATTCTTTCACCCTCCACAGGTGCTGCCTCTGACCTGCTGGGTTTTTCCAGTGGTTTCTGTTTTGGTATCAGAAATTGCAGTTGGCCCTAGGACTGGGAGCATTTCAGAACTCAGCAGAGGGCAAAGAAACTGAAAAAGAAAGAGAAAATGGAATAGAAGAGCAGATTGGTGACAAAGGTAATATAAACAACTTTAAGAGCTTTGACGGTTATGTCAAAAAGAAAAGATATGCAAATATGGGCCCTTACAGAGAAACAAGAAAATGTATCATGGGGAAATAACGGGGATTAATTTATTACTTAACGTCTTCACAGACAAAACCTGCTGGTTACATTAGAGAATCAAAGGTCCAGTGAAGAATGAGAAACTGAAGGAAGTAAATATTGGTCAAAGATAGAACTAGAAAAGTTGATGAGACTAAAAGCTCTAAGATCCCAAGGACAGAATCACCTACAGCCCAGAGACTGACATAGATGCCTCTAGGGATAGCAGATCAACATCCAGGGTTTTATAGATTCTAGATTTGTTCCTATGGATTGCAGGGTAGAGAGGAGGGAACTGCTGACCCATTAGCCTCACATCAGTGATAGGGAAGCTTTGGAGAAGATTCTCAGCGATGGGATTTACTCGCACTCGGAAAAACACAACCTGATTAGGGACAGTCAGCATGGCTTCATGCAGGGCAGGTCATATGATAAGAGTTTTTTTTTGAGGAGGTGATGAAGGCGATTGATGAGGGTAGGGCAGTGGATGCTCTCTACGTGGATTATGATAAGGCATTCGACAAGATCCCTCATAGTAGGCGATCCAGAAGATTGCGATGCATGGGATCGAAGGTGACCTGGCCATTTGGATTCAGAGCTGGCTTGCCCATAGAAGACAGAGGGTAGAGATGGAAGGGCGTTATTCTGGTTGGAGGTCCATGACCAGAGGTGTTCCGCAGGGATCGGTGCTGGTGCCTCTGTTGTTTGTGATGTATATCAATGACTTGGATGAAAATGTAGGTGGGTGGGTCAGTAAATTTGCAGACAAACAAAGATTGGTGGACAGTGTAGAGGGCTGTCAAAGAATACAGTGGGATGTAGATCAGTTACAGATATGGTTGGAGAAGTGGGAGATGGAGCTTAAGCCTGGTGTTACACTTTGGAAGGTCTAATGCAAGAGGAAAGCATACAGTTAACGGCACGACCCTTAACAGCACTGACATACAGAGGGATCTTGGGGTCCAAGTCCATAACTCACAGAAAGTGGCCATACAAGTAGATCAGGTAGTAAAGAAGGCGCATGGCATGCTTGCCTTCATCACTAGGGGTATTGGGTATGAGAGTCCAGAAGACACGTGGCAGCTGTATAAAACTTTGGTTACACCACACTTGGAGTATTGTGTGCAGTTCTGGTCGCCCCATTATAGGAAGGATGTGGAGACTGCGGAAAGGGTGCAGAAGGCATCCTATCTGGATGTATCACGGCTTGCTACGGCAACTGCTCTGCCCAGGACCGCAAGAAACTGCAGGGAGTTGTGGACACAGCCCAGTGCATCACAGACACCAGCCTCCCCTCCTTGGACTCTGTCTTTACCTCTCATTGTCTTGGCGAAGCAGCCAGCATAATCAAAGACCCCCACCTACGCGGGACATTCTCTCTTCTCTCCTCTTCCATCAGGTAGAAGATACAGGAGCCTGAGGGCACGTACCACCAGACTTAAGGACAGCTTCTATCCCACTGTGATAAGACTATTGTATGGTTCCCTTATACAACGAGATGGACTATGACCTCACGATCTACCTTGTGTGACCTTGCACCTTATTGCACCGCACTTTCTCTGTAGCTGTGACACTTTACTCTGTACTGTTATTGTTTTTACCTGTACTACGTCAATGCACTCTGTACTAACCCAATGTAACTGCACTGTGTAATGAATTGACCTGCCCGATTGGTTCGCAAGACAAGTTTTTCCACTGTACCTCAGTGCAAGTGACAATAATAAACCAATACCGATAGAAGAGGTTCACCAGGGTGCTGCCTGGATTAGAGAGTATGAGTAACAAGGACAGGTTGGACAAACTTGTGTCGTTTTCTCTGGAGTATCAGAGGCTGAGGGGAGACCTGATGGAAGTTTATAAAATTATGAGGCACGGATAGACAGCCAGAATCTTTTTCCCAGGGTAGAAATGTTGAGTACTAGAGGACATGCATTGAAGGTGAGAGGGGAAATGCCTAAAGGAGATGTGTGGGGCAAGTTTTTTTTAAGCATAGAGAGTGGTGGGTACCTGGGACAGGCTGCTGAGGGGAGTGGTGGAAACAGATATGATGGTGGTGTTTAAGAGGCTGTTAGACACATGAACATGCAGGGAACGGAAGGATGTGGATCACGTACAGGCAGAAGGGATTAGTTTAATTCGGCCTTGTGTTCGGTGCAGATACTGTGGGCTGAAGGGCCTGCTCCTGTGCTGTACTGTTCTATGCTTGGTTCTAAACTGCCGTAATTTACAGTGACCAATTACAGAACACCTTGAAAATAATAATAGGATTGAACAGAGCCATCATGGAATTATGAAGGGAACATCAGGTCTGACTAATCTGCTGGAATTCCTAGATGTCTTAATTCCAGGGTTGCAGATGATACTAAACTAGGTGGGACTGTGAGAGTGGGGAGGTTTTAAGGTGATACAAAGAATCTGGGTGGGAACATGGCAGATGGAACATTCTGGGGGAAATGCAAGGTTACCCATGTTCGTGCATGTAATAGAAAAGCAGAGTCTTTATTAAGTGTTGATGTTCAAACAGACCTGGTTACGTTCGTACACAGTTCACTGATGGTTGACGTGCAAGTGCACAAAGAGATTAGGAGGGCAAAAGGTACGTTTATCTTTATTATGAGAGGATCTGAATACAGCAATAAGGAAGTCTTATTGCAATTGTGTGGAGCTTTGGTGAGGCTGCACCTGGAGTATGTGCACAGTTTTGGTTTCCTTACCCAAGGAAGGATGTACTTGCCAGAGAGGGAGTGCAGCAAAGGTTCACTAGACGGGTTCCAGGGATGGTGGGTTTGCCATGTGAAGAAAGATGGACTGCATTCTCTGGAGTTTAGAAGAATGAGAGGAGATCGCATCAAAACTTATAAAACACCTAAAGGAGTCGACAGGCTAGATACATTCAGAATGTTTCCCCTGGCTAAGGACCAGGGACACAGTTTGAGAATAAGAGGTAAGCATTGAGGACTTAAATCAGTCCTTCACTCAGATGGTGGTGAACCTTTGGAATTCTCAAGCCTGGATAACTGTGGAAGCTCAGTCATCATGTTTATTCAAAACAGAAGTCGATAGGGTTCTGGGCCATCAGGATACGTGGATAGGGCAGGAAAATGGCATGAGGTAGAAGGTGAGGCTTGGAGGACCAAATGGTCCACTCCTGCTATTTGTTACGTGTGCATGATCTCATTCACCCTCTACTGCATGGTCAGGGGTCTGGGCTGGTGGCAGTCACACAGAAACAGCAACGTCTGAGAGGTGCACATGACCAAAGGTGTGACTGGTCCCCATCCTACCATGGTCTATCGTCATGTCCTCCTCCCCCCACTCTCCCACCTCCCCCCCCTCCCACAGTGAGCCACTGACCAGCCCCCATCCCCCACCCCCTCCGCATTGTGGCCACTGCCTCCCTCTCCCTCCCACCCCCGGGTGGTTTCAGCAGCTCTGCCTGGTGCTCCTGAAAGCAGCTGAACCCCAGTCTGCCACAGTGGATGTGTCCACTACACACCCACCCTGACTACCCCCACCCTCCCAAAGCCTGCATTTCCACTGCAGATACCAAGCCTGGACACATTGGCTATGGAGATTAAGAAACTACAGTCCAAGGCACAACAGTCAACAAGCGAGTGCTAACACAGAAAGAATTAGTACAGACTTTACATTGTCCCTTTATGGCCAATTAACCCAACAGGGAAGCTTCTATAGCTGTGGTTTACAGGAGAAGTTAAGGAAATGTTTATAATGTTACCAGAAGAGCAGTAGCCCCAGGGACTGGGAAACTTTCAGAGTTCAGCAAAGGAAGATTAAGAAATTAATAAAGAAAGAGAAAGTTGAAAACAAGAGTCAACTAGCAAGAAATATAAAAACACTCAGAGCTTCTATAAAGGTGCAAGAAGGAAAAAAAAAGTAGCCGGTTAATGTGAGAGCCTTATGACTAGGTCAGGAGGAATCATATTGGGAGTAAGGAAACAGCAGAAAAATTCTGCAGTTTGTTTAATTTTAACAGAGCTCATAGAATTCTACAACATAGAAAAAGGCCGTTCAGCCCACCTTACCTGTGCTGACCATTATGCCATCTAACTAATCCTACTCACCTGCACTAATTCCACATCCCTCAATGCTTTGCTCATTCAAGTAACTGTCCAGCTTTACTAGATGGAGTAGATGTCTCCACCTTAAGCAGTTCGCATTTCAGAATGTGGCAGAGCAGAGGCTCTCATTCAGAAAGGAGTTGCTGTGCAATGGCGAGGCATTCCCAGTTCACCTGCAGTCACCACTTCATGGAGCCACATCACGTGGCAAGGTTATCCTGTTAACTGCGTGCTGGTGTAGCCAGGCTGCGTGGGTTAGCTCCCAGCATTCCAAATCAGACCAAGCACCACGTTAGTCCAAACTGTTTTCTTGGAAGTCCTTCTGAAGTAGACTTGCACAGATGTGTTGGTTTATTTACTCACCGACTAGCTGTGGATGTCTCTGACGTTAATCCCTCATGAAGAATCAAGTCTAGAGGCAGAAATGGGGCAGCAGATTTTCTGCCCCAGATGGGTTTTGACAGCAATCGAGTAAGTCCACAGCTACTGTTACTAGGACTACTTTTAAATACTAGCTTTCTTTACTGAACATAGGTTTAATTACTTGAACTTAAATCCTCAAATGGTGTGGTGGGATTTGAACTTGTGTCTCTGGATGGATAGCCAAGACCTCTACCTGCTAACTTAACCACTACACTGCTGTAGCCCCTGGTGGGAGTTGCTGACTCTGGCTGGATACTTCCACATCACGACTTGCTGTGTCTCTGCCTGCCCACCCAGAGCTGTACAACTACCACAGGCGGCAGGGGCTTCTCGATTGTTCCTCCGCAACCTTGTTCCCTCTTATAGTGACTTCAGAACTAATGAACACAGGTGCTCAAAGAGGTCATAAAACTTTATTTCTGGTTGTCTCCTCAGTTTAGCCGTTGCAGAGTCCAGGAGTGGAATTGTCATCCTCTGGAGACCCCAGGCCATTCTTTTTTTTTGAGATTGGCAAACTATCCCAGCACACAGACTTTTCAGAAGAATGAGCGATGCAGCCCTGAGATATAGAGCTGCTTTTTTTGACATTAACGTAGGGGTAGAGACTCCCTCCACTCAGCCTCTTTTCAATTCTGCACACTCCCTGCAGCACCTACCAGGACTTTAATTTCTCCTGCATCTTTTGCACTGCTCGCTGACCCTCCAGACGTTAGCTGTGTGCTCAGTGACAGCGGCAGCCTGCGCAGTGGGAGTGCAGGCTAAGAGCAGTCTTACCTGCAGCAGCTGGGTGAGATGACAACTCCAAGGAACCTGGGGCCAGGTGAGTAGAATCCGTCCATTTTCAAACACAGGAAGGGGCACATGTAGAAATAAATCACAGAAAGAAACGTCATTTAGAAACCAAACAATGAGGCACGTTAGTCCTTTTCAATACCGGGGCGTCACAGGCGAGATGGGCATTTGTTGTGCAGCACTAACTGCCCTCGAGAAGGTGGTGATAAGTCATTTCTCGAACTGCAGCTGTCCCTCTGGTGAAGATATTCCACAGTTCTGTTGGGGAGGGAGTTCCAGGATTTAGACCCAGCAACAGTGCAGGACTGGCAATAAATTTACAAGTCAAGATAGCATACGACTTGTAGGGGAATATTTGGGTGGTGATGTTCCCATGTGCCTGCTGCCCTTGGTGATAGAGATGGCAGATTTGGGCACAGTTATTGGAGTAGCCTGGGCAAGTAAAGGCAGCACATTTTGCGGATGCTTCCCACCGCAGTAACGTGCACTGGTGGTTGAGTGAATGAGTGTTTAAAGTGGTCAACTGCATGAAATTCAAGCAGGCTGCTTTCTCCTGGATGATGTTGAGCTTCCCGAGAATTGCACATCAGAATCCCTGATTTGTGGCTTACAGCTGGTGAAAAGCCTTGGGGAGACGGGAGGTGCAGGATCCCCAGCCTCTGACCTGCTCTGGAAGCCACTGTATTCATGTGGCTGGACCATAACCCCAGGATGCTCACGGTGGGGTCTCTGGGATAGCATTACCACTGAAAATCAAGGGTGGGTGGCTAGACTCTCTCCTTGATGTTATTTCTTTGGTGTTTTCCTGGCACAATTGGTTCTAATGGTAGAACTGCTGCCTCAAAGCTCCAGTGACCCAGGTTCAATCCTGATCTCCAGTGCCATTTGATGAATTTACATATTGTCTAGACCAAGTGAGTTTCCCCAGGGCTCTGGTTTCCCCCCCAGATGGTCAGGACATTCTGGTTGCTGGGTTAACTGGCTATTGGGAATTATTTCCACAGCAGGTGGCAGGTGAGAGGAAGTGGGGTGTTGATAGAATAGGTTACAGGGGAGTAAGTGGGCAATGGGTCTGTTCGGTGAGCCAACATCTGATGAGAATATTACTGGCCATGTCGCGCTCTTGCCGAGTGTTGTTCAGCTCTTGATGCATTCAGCCATGGGCTGCATCATTTGCTGAGGAGTTGAGTGGAATTGAACATTGTGCAAGTAGCAGTGAACATCCCCACTCCTGAAGGCATGATGGGAGGGTCCCAGAGTGCTGCAGTCAGAGTGTGGGCTTCGGTGAGGAGGACCATTGGTGACTAGCGATCAGGTGGGTATTTTGCATATTGTTGGGGGAGGTAGCCTCCCAGCAGAAAGCAGCAACAGCCAAGTTTGTGGCACCATGGTTGACACTGCTGGACCACAGGAGAGGAAAATGACTAGAAAGGCTACAGTGGTAGGGAACTTGATCGTGAGGGGAACACTTGAGCGTTTCTGTGGCTATGAGGGAGACTCCCAGAGGCCTCCCTGATGCCAGGGCCAGGGGTGTCTCAGAGCAGCTGCAGGCCATTCTGAAATGGGAGGGTGATCAGCAAGCGGTTATGGTACAACAGGTAGAAAGAGGAATGAGCTTCTGCAACTTGAATTTAGGGAGTTAGGTAGAAGGTTACAGAGCAGGACTTAAGGTTGTAACCTCTTGATTACTACCTGCGCCACATGCAAGTGAGGACAGAAATAGGACGATAGGTCGGATGAATGTGTGACTAAAGGGATGGTTCAGGAGGGACGGCTTTTGATACTTGGATTACCTCTGGGGCAGGTGGGTGCTGTACAGAGAGGACCAGTTGCAACTGAACTGGAAGGGTCACAATATCCTTGCAGGCCGATGGGGAGGACTTGACGGGGAGGACTTCAGCAAGGCCTTTGATGAGGTCCCGCATAGTAGACTGGTCCAGAAGATTAGATCACATGGGATCCAGGGTGAGCTAGCCAATTGGATACAAAATTAGTTTGGTGGAAGGAGTCAGAGGGAGGTAGTGGAGGATTGTTTTCCAGATTGGAGGCCTGCGACCAGTGGTGTGCCGCAGGGATCAGTGCTGCGTGCTCTGTTGTTTGTTGAGAATGTTGGTGGCATGATCAGTAAATTTGCGGATGACACCAAAATTGGTGTGTGGTGGACAGTGAAGAAGTTGTCTAAGGTTACAACAGGATCGAGATCAACTGGGAAGGTGGGCAAAGGAACGGCAGATGGAGTTTAACTCAGACAAGTATGAAGTGATGCATTTTGGGAAGTTAATGCAGGGGAGTATTGTAGAACCTTGAGAAAGAAGTGCATAGTTCATTGAAAGTTGTGACACAGGTAGACAGGGTGACAAAGATGGCATATGGCATGCTTGCCTTGATTGGACAGGGTACAAGACGTGGGATGTCATGTTACAGCTATACAAGATGTTGGTGAGAGTGGAGTATTGTGTGCGGTTCTGATCACCATACTTTAGGAAGGATGTGATTAAGCTGGAAAGGGTGCAGAAAAGATTCACAAGGATGTCTGGAGGCCTTGAGTTACAAGGAGAGACTGGAAAAAGCTGCGACTGTTTTCCCTGGACCGAAGGAGGCTGAGGGGTGACCTTGTAGAGGTTTATAAAATAATGTGAGGCACAGATGAGTTAGATGGTCACAATCTTTTTCCCAGGGTAGGGGAGTCTAAAACTAGAGGGCACAAATTTAAGGAGGGGGTAAAGATTTAAAGGGGACCTGAGGAGCAAGTTTTTCCCCACACAGTGGGTGGTGGGTGTGTGGAACGAGCTGCCAGAGGAAGTGGTAGAGGTGGGTACTTGAAGAGTGGTATTTGAAAGACATTTGGACAGGTACATGGATAGGAAAGGTTTAGAGGTATATGGGCCAAATGCAGGCAAATGACTCAGGAAGGCACCTTGGTCAGCATGGATGAGTTGGGCTGAAGGGCCCATTTCCATGCTGTACAACTGTACAAACTATTTTGGCGGGGGGTGAGATGCAGAGACAGACAGCAGGTGAGGAGATAGAGTCAAATAAACCAGGAGATAGAGTCCAAACAAGTCCAGTAGACAGAGTAGACGGGGGTATGAAAAGGCACATGGGAGGACTGGTAGGTTAAACTGTGTTTATTTTAATGCAAAGAACATGTCAGGTAAGACTACAGAACTTAAAGCATTAATCAACACGTGGGTATACTACCATTGCTGCTATCACAGAAGGACAGGACTGGCAGCTCAACATTCCTGGGTATAGAGTTTCAGGTGTGACAGAGGCAGAGGGAAAAGAGGAGGGGACACTGCAATATTGATTAGGGACAGCAACACAGCCGTTCTCAAGGACGATGTCCAGGAAGGCTCTTCAAATGAGGCCGTTTGGGTAGAACTTGGAAATAAATGTGTGATCACTCTGCTGGGGTTATACTGCAGGCCCCCAACAGACAGTGGGAGTGAGGGGAGCAGACCTGTAGTCAAATCACAGAAAGGTGCAAGAGGAAGAGGGTTCCAGTAGTGGGGGATGTTAACTTGACTGGGATTACCTCAGTGCAATTAGATGGGGAAGAGGAGAGCATTCTGAGCCAGCATGTAGATGTCCCACTAGTAAAGGGGTTGTACTGGACCTAATCTGGGGAAGTGAAGCCAGGCAAATGATGTGTCAGTGGGGGAGCTTTTTGGGGATAGTAGTTTTGCAGTAATTATGAAAAGGAATGAGGATAATCTGGAAGTTCTTCCACTGGGGGAAAGGCCAATTTCAATAACATAAGACAGTATCTGACAAAAGGCAACTGGTTGTGGGAGATCAGCATTCACGTGGCAGTCTTTTAAAAGTGAGACAGTGAGAGTTCAGAGCCATGGAGTGGCGCAGCTGGTGGAGCCTCTGCCTCACAGCGCCAGAGAACTGGGTTCAATCCTGACATCGGGTGCTGTCTGTGTGGAGTTTGCACGTTCCCCCTGTGACTGCGTGGGTTTCTCTCTGGGTGCTCTCATTTCCTCCCACATCACACCCTGGTCACTCCCTCTCCTGTCAGGCAGGAGATACAAAAGCTCAAGAGCAACAGACTCAAGGCCAGCTTCTATCGCATTATCAGACTCTTGAACAGATCTCTCTCCCAACCTACCTCGTCGTGGCCCTTGCACTTTATTCGTCTGCTTGCACTTCACTTTGTGCAAGTGTAACATTATATTCTGCATTGTTTTGTTTTTACTACCTTGATGTACTTGTGTATGGCATGATCTGTTTGGATGGCACACAGAACAAAAGCTTTTCACTCTATCTTGGTACATGTGACAATAATAAACCAATACCAATCAATGAAGAGCTGATGCTGGCATGGCTGAGGGCACTGCCCTGTGGGACACTTGGGGCTGGAGTGATTGACCTCCCAACAACCACAACCATCTTCCTTTGTGTGAGTGCTTTCTATTGGAGTGTCTCTCTTTGACGCCCACTGACTTCAACTTTACCAGGGCTCCTTCACGCCACACTCAGTTAAATGCTGCCTTGATGTCACCTCATCTCTGGAATTCAGCTCTTTGGTCCATGTTTGGACCCAGACTGTGATAAGGTCTGGAGTGGAGTGTTCCTGGCAAAACCCAAACTGGTCATCAGTGAGCATGTTATTGGTGGGTAAGTACCACATGATAGCATTGACGATGACATCTTCTATCACTTGGCTTATGATCAAGAGTAGACTGTCAGGCAGTAATCAGCTGGATTGGATTTGTCCTGTTTTTTTATGAACAGGATGTTGATGGGCCAAGTGGCCTAATTCAGTCCTACATCTAATGGCAATTTTCCACGTTGCTGGACAGATGTCAGGGTTGTACCAAGAAATCTGGAGAATTAAGAAAAACATACAACAATGAACAGTGGTGCACTATGGAGGCAAATGGGCAAAAGTAGGGTGTAGACACGCACACAGAGGGAACTGGGCTCAGGGTAACACACAGATGTCTCAGCAACCTGTACTTGTCCTGTTTCAACAACCTGTGGGTATAAGTTACAGGAAAACTTCACTGGCCAGAGAGCAGGGTGTTGATTTCTGGAGTGGGCAGGATAGAAAGAACAAAGTTACACAAGTTCAGTCATCTACGTCTAGCTCCACAGACATCTACCGTAGCAAATGCCTGTAATCTGCACCAGAGCCCGGAACCTGTGCTCAGGAACTGAACAGAGCCAGAAGCAGGCCATTCAGCCCTCAAGACTGCCCCTACATTCACTGAGATCATGGGTTTACTTTTCACCTTGGTGCCACCTTCCTGCACTAATCCTCAATTTCCTTCAATCCAAGCATCTACCCATCCCATCCTGAAATATACTCAGTGACTGAACTTGCAAAGGTTCACCACCCAGCAGGTGAAGAAGTTTCTTCTCATCTCAGTTCTGAATGGCCGAGACCTTATTTTGAGACTGTGCCCCCTGGTTCTAGACACACCAACCAGCTGCCCGTCACCTCGATACCTAACCTGTTAACCTTATCAGAATTTCTGTAGATTTCAATGAGGTCATCTCTTACTGTTGGAGACTACAGAGGACATTTATTAGTCTACTTAAACTTTTCTCATGTGATAAATCACTCATCTCAGGAGTCCATCAGGTGAACCTTTGCTACACTCCCTCCATCAAAAGTACACCCTTCCTTAGGTAGGGAGACCAGACCCGAGCACAATATGCTAGATGCAATCTCACTAGGGTCCTATATAATTGTAGAAATAGGTCATTCCTCTTACAGGGGATAGAACAGCACAGGACAGGCCCAGCGGCCCGTTATGTTGTGCTGAACTAATTAAACCAATATTCCTAATTAATCTATTCCCTCTTCCCCGCACATTGACCATATCCTTCACTTCTCTGCATATTCATGTGCCTATCTGAATGTCCCTTAAACACTCCGATGCTATATGCCTCCACCACCACCCCTGGCAGTGCATTCCAGGCCCCCACCACTCTGTGCAAAACAACCTGCCTAACATATCTCCTTTGCACTTTTCCCCCACTCACCTTAAGTACATACCCTCTAGTACTGGGACATTTCAATCCTAGAGTCATACAGCACAACCTTTGGCCCAACCAGTCCATGCCAACCACAGTGCCCACCCAGCTAGTCCCAATTTCCTGCGTTCGGCCCATATCCCTCCAAGCCCCGCCCCTCCATGTACCTATCCAAGTGCTTCTTAAATGGTACTATTGTACTTTAAGAAGGGGCCGAGGAGAGCAAGAAGGGGACATGAAAAGGCTTTGGCAAGTAGGGTTAAGGAGAATCCCAAGGCTTTTTTCTCATATGTGAAGAGCAGAAGGATGACGAGAGTAAAGGTAGGTCCGATTAGAGACAAAGGTGGGAAGATGTGCCTGGAAGCTGTGGAAGTGAGTGAGGTTCTCATTGAATACTTCTCTTCAGTATTCACCAAGGAGAGGGGTCTTGATGACGCTGAGGACAGTGTTGGTAAGGTTAATGTTCTAGAGCATGTAGATATCAACAGAGAGGATGTGTTGGAGCTGTTAGAAAATATTAGGACAGATAAGTCCCCGGGGCCTGACGGAATATTCCCCAGGCTGCTTCGAGAGGCGAGGGAGGAGATCACTGAACCGTTGGCTAGGATCTTTGAGTCCTCGTTGTCCATGGGAATGGTACCGGAGGATTGGAGGGTGGCAAATGTTGTCACCTTATTCAAAAAAGGTAGTAGGGATAGTCCAGGGAATTACAGACCGCTGAGCCTTACGTCTGTGGTGGGCAAGCTGTTGGAAAGGATTCTTAGAGATAGGATCTATGAGCATTTAGAGAATCATGGACTGATTAGGGACAGCCAGCATGGCTTTGTGAAGGGAAGATCTTGCCTCACAAGCCTGATAGGATTCTTTGAGGAGGTGACCAGGAAGATTGATGACGGTAGTGCAGTAGATGTGGTCTAGTGGATTTTAGTAAGGCATTTGACAAGGTTCTGCATGGTAGGCTTCTTCAGAAGGTCAGAGGCCAAGGGATCCAGGGAGGCTTGGCCGTGTGGATTCAGAATTGGCTTGCCTGTAGAAAGCAGAGGGTTGTGGTGGAGGGAGTGCATTCAGATTGGAGGATGTGACTAGTGGTGTCCCACAAGGATCGGATCTGGGACCTCTACTTTTCGTGATATTTATTAATGACTTGGATGAGGGGGTGGAAGGGTGGGTTAGCAAGTTGGTAGACGACACAAAGTTTGGTGGTATTGTGGATAGTGCGGAGGGCTGTCGAAACTTGCAGAGGGATATTGATAGGATGCAGAGCTGGGCTGAGAAGTGACAGGTGGAGTTCAATCCAGAGAAGTGTGAGGCGGTACACTATGGAAGGACAAACTCCAAGGTGGAGTACAAAGTTAATGGCAGGATTCTGGGCAGTGTCGAGGAGCAGAGGGATCTGGGGGTTCATATCCACAGATCACTGAAAGTTGCCTCACGGGTGGATAGGGTAGTTAAGAAAATTTATGGGATGTTAGCTTTCATAAGTCGTGGGATCCAGTTTAAGAGCTGTGAGGTAATGATGCAAGCTCTACAAAACTCTGGTTAGACCACACTTGGAGTACTGTGTCCAGTTCTGGTCGCCGCATTATAGGAAGGATGTGGAGGTGTTGGAAAGGGTGCAGAGGAGATTTACCAGGATGCTGCCTGGATTGGAGAGTATGGATTATGAGGAGAGACTAAAGGAGCTAGGGCTTTACTCTTTGGAGAGGAGGAGGATGAGGGGAGACATGATAGAGGTATACAAAATATTAAGAGGAATAGAGTGGACAGTCAGTGCCTCTTTCCCAGGGCACCAATGCTCAATACAAGAGGGCATGGCTTTAAGGTAATGGGTGGGAAGTTCAAGGGAGATTTTTCACCCAGAGAGTGGTTGGGGCATGGAATGCGCTGCTTGGGGTGGTGGTGGAGGCTGATACGTTGGTCAAGTTCAAGAGATTGTTAGATAAGCATATGGAGGAATTTAAAATAGAGGAGTATATGGGAGGAAGGAGTTAGATAGTCTTAGGCGTGGTTTAAAGGTTGGCACAACATGGTGGTCCGAAGGGCCTGTATTGTGCAGTATTGTTCTATGTTTTATGGTACCTGGCTCAACCACTTCCCTCTGGCAGCTCGTTCCATATACTCACCACCCTCTGCGTGAAAAAGTTGCCCCTTTTAAATCTTTCCCCTCTCACCCTAAATCTACGCCCCCTAGTTTTGGACTCCCCTACCCTGGAGAAAAGGCTGCTCCCATCCACCTTATCTACACCCCTCATGATTTTATAAACCTCCAAGGAATAAAGACCCAGCCTGGCCAACCTCTCCCTATAACTCAGGCCCTCTGGTCCTGGCAACATCCTCGTAAATCTTCTGTTTCCAGTTTAACCACATCTTTCCTATAACAGGGTGACCAAAACTGTACACAGTGCTCCAAGTGTGGCCTCACCAATGACTTATACAACTGCAACATAATGACCCAACTCTGATACTCAGTGCCCTGACTGATGAAGGCCAGTGTGCCACAAGCCTTCTTTACCACCCTGTTTACCTGTGATGCCATGTTCAGGGAACAATATACTTACACTCCAAGGTCCCTCTGTTCTACATCACTCTCCAAGGCCTTACCGTTCACTGTGAAAGTCCTACACTGGTTTGACTTCCCAAAGTGCAGCACTGCATACTTATCTGATTTAAACTCCATTTGCCATTCCTTGGCCCACTTACCCAAATGATCAAGATCCCCCTGTAATTTCTGATAACCTTCTTCATTGTCTACAATACCACCTATTTTAGTGTCATCTGCAAACTTACTAATAATGCCTTGTGCATTCTCGTTCAAATTGTTTATATAAATGTCAAGCATCAGCAGGCCCAGCACCGGTCCCTGAGGCACATCACGAGCCACAGGCCTCCAGTCCGAGAAACAACCTTCCACTGTCACCCTCTGCTTCCTGCCATCAAGCCATTCTGTATCCACTTAGCCAGCTCTCCCTGGATCCCATGTGATCTAACCTTCTAGACTAACCTGACAAATCTGTTGTCAAAGACCTCACTAAGGTCCATATAGACAACATCCACCGCTCTGCCCTCATCAATCCCCTTGGTTACCTCTTCAAAAACTTGAATAGATTTGTCAGACACGATTTCCCACACACAAAGCTGCGTTGGCTATCCCTAATCAGACCTTGCCTATCCAAACGTTGATAGATCCTGTCACTCAGAATCCCCTCCAGTAACTTACCCACCACTGATTTCAGGCTCACTGGCCTGTAGTTCCCTGACTTGTCTTTGCTGCACTTAAGGTACAACATTAGCCACCCTTCAGTCTTCCAGAACTTCATCTGTGCCTAAACATGATTCAAGTATCCCTGCACACTTTCTTCCCTAGCTTCCCACAAAGTCTGAAGATGCACTCTTCCTCAACCACCATGCCCCACGAGCCTCTGGATGGCCAGAATTCACGCTGTGATTCAGCTCTTCAGACACTGGGGGGGAAGTTGAGGAGAACCATGATGATGACCTAACCCTGTGGCAGAGATTGCAGACCTTGGTGAGATCATACCTGGACTACTGTGAACAGTTTTGGTTTCCTTATCCAAGGAAGCACGTACTTGCCACAGCGGGAGTGCAGTGAAGATTCACTGGACTGGTTCCAGGGACGGTGGGTTTGCCGTATGAGGAGAGATTGAGGAGACTGGGATTGTGTTCTCACGAGTTAGGATGAATGAGAGGAGGTTGAAAATAAATTCTTCAAGTGTTTGGGAGGCTGAACTCACTGGCCTGTAATTACCTGGCTTATCCCTGCTGCCCTTCTTGAACAAAAGGACTACATTTGCTGCCCTCTGGTCACCTATCACCTCGTCTGTGGCTAGTGAAGATTTAAAATTCTGTGTCAGGGCCGCACCACTGCCTCCCTGAAATCTCCATTTTTCCCTGGTTGAAGAGTCAGGGACCAGGTGCCATGGTTTTTAAGGGCCAAGCAAATGAGGACTGCAATGAGGAAAATGTCTTCAGTCAGGGTGTGGTGAGACTTTAGAACTCTCCATCCCGGGGAGATATGGAGCCTCAGTCATTGTGTGAACGGTAGGATTCTACAGACCGGGGGACATGGGGAGATTGCAGGAAAATGGAGCTGGGGTAGATCAGCTGTGAGCTTAATTAATGGGTGAGCAGGCTCCAAGTGTTGAACGGCTCACTCCTGCTCCAAATCTTCTTTCAAAGGGAACACACTGAATGGTGGGTGTTGTGGGAATGTGCTGAACAGCAGGGTAGAGGGTGGACAGTAGAGGGAACACATGTAAGATGAAGTTTAGAGGGAGCACACTTAACTGCAGCACAGAGAAAGTACACTGAGGAGTTGGGTGGTGAAGGAATATTGAATCCTTTGCCATGGGGCGATGCTCAACTGTGGTGTGGGGGTGTGGGACACTGGACCATGGGCTGCATTCCGACAATTGGACCTGGAGGAGTACGGAGGAGACACTGAAGCGTAGGGTAAAGAGGGAACTCACTGAAGCTGGAACACATTGAACAGTGGGAAACAGGCAGAAGGAAGTGAACTGGGGTATAGATGGGACACAAGGAACAGGAGAACAAAGGGGGAATGTACTAAACAGAGAGAGATTGGGGAACACACTGAAGTTTACAAAACCCCAAAAACTGCAGATGCTGGAATTCTGAAATAAAATAGAAAATGCTGAACAGACTGAGTGGGACAGGCAGCATCTGTGGAGAGAGAAACAGTTACATTTCATGTTGAAGACTTCATCAAGTGGTAAAGAGAAAACAAGTTAACTTTATATTACAGAGAGTGTGGGGAAGGCAACTACCGGACGAAGGAAGTTCCTTTGATAGGGTGAGGCCAGGGTTGCCATGGGGATGAGCTGTGGACAAAGTATCCTGGTTGATGGACTAACAAAGGGCAGTTAGAGAAAATACAAATGAAGGTAACATAAAGCTGCAATAAAATGCCCAGCAGGCTGAGAGAAAAAGGGAGCTAATATCACAGATGAAAGACTCAGAAGGAATGACCAGATCTGATGGAGACTGAGAAAACAAGTTAACTAACAGACAGAAGATGAAGCATTTTACCTCAAGCTTATGTTGGGCTTTTTGTAACAATGTTAGAAGCCCCAGACAGACAGGTCAGAGTGGGATATAGAATTAAAGCAGGAAGCAACAGGAACCTCAGGGTTGCTCCTGCGGACTGACCATTGTTGCTCTGCAGACTGATCACCCAGTCTGTGTTTGGCTTCTCCAATGCAGAGGAGACCACGTTGTGAACAGTGGATAGGAAGTGAAAGTGGATCGTTGTACTGAAGATTATGGTTTGGGTTTACAGAGAGAGCAGGCTATTCACTGGGTAACAGAGTACGTACAGGGTAGGTAACATACTGTGGGCTGCAATGGAACTCAGTGAACATTAGGGAATGGTGGAAAACCCTCCTGTGGTTACTGGGTGTTCACAGTGAATAGAGAGGTAATCCACTGTAAACAAGGGGATATGGAGGGGTAACACTGACCAATTTTGGTTGGAACCACGAGGTGACTGTTGCATTGAAAGGAATCTGTGGGACAGTATTATTTCACGTGGACATGTTTGTCAAAGCATACGAGACATTTATCATGTTGAATAAATGGATGTGACATTGTTCTAACCACGGCCCTTTGTATGGGGGCTGGTCAGCTCTGCATTCACACTGTGATGGACAAATTTGTGCTTGTAAGTGAATGGCCGTGGCAGGCCGGTGTGAGCTCTGTAGCTGGTACACCACAAAAGAGGATGAAAATGACGATACTGAAGTTGTCCAGCACTTACCCTCGGACGATGGCGATGTCTTCGGTTCCGATGCATCTGAAACTGGTTCATCTGAGACAGGAGAGGAATCTGAAAGAAGATGCGAGTAGAATAGGCTGTAAGTTTTGCTGAAAGACACTTCCTGTTTCCGTTGTTCAAACAGCATCAACGACTCATCTTGAATATGAAAACTGGGACAGATCTCAGGTATAATGTGCCTTAAAACACAAACACAGTCTGGTGTAACCACCTATGGCAGCAGTCTAGATATGGACAACTGACTCTATACCATGAATTCTGTAGGACTTCAAACCACAGTAATGATCTAGTTAGAACATCAGAGAAATGAAAGATGGAATTCAATCCTGATAAGTGTGGGGTGATGCTTTTTAAGGTGTCGGGAAGGACATACGCCATGAATAATGGGGCCTGAGGGGGTATTGAGGAACAGAGACCTTGGTGTATAATTCCAAAGACAGCAGCACAAGCAGATTGTGGTGGAGGCAGCAGATGGGATGCTTGCCTTCATTAGTAGGGGCGTAGAGTATGAGAGTAGGGAAATCCTTTGACACTCACCAATTTTTATTGATGCAGCATAGAGGGCATCCTATCTGGATGCATCATGGCTTGGTACAGCAACTGCTCTGCCCAGGACCATAAGAAACTGCAGAGAGTTGTGGACACAGCCCAGTGCATCACAGAAACCAGCCTCCCCTCCATGGACTGTCTATACCTCTTGCTGCCTTTGTGAAGCAGCCAGCATAATCAAAAACCCACTCACCCAGGTCATTCTCTCTTCTCTCCTCCCCCATCAGGCAGAAGATACAGGAACATGAGGGTACATACCACCAGGCTCAAGGACAGCTTCTATCCCACTGTGATAAGACAATTGAACGGTTCTCTTATACAATGAGATGGACTCTTGACCTCACAATCTACCTTGTTTGACCTTTCACCTTATTGTCTACCTGCAATGCACTTCCCTGTAGCTGTGACACTTTACTCTGTATTCTGTTATTGTTTTTACCCTGTATTACCTCAATGCACTGTATAATGAATTGATCTGTACGATCGATATGCAAGACAAGTTTTTCCACTGTACCTCGGTACAAGTGATAGTAATAAACCAACACCAAAACTTTATAAACATTTGGATAAGAAACAGCTACAGTGACGTGTGCAGTCCTGATCTCCACGTTACAGAAGGACACGATTGCACTGGAGAGAGTGCAGAGGAGATTCACCAGAATATTGCCTGGGATGGAGCATTTCTGTTATGAGGAGAGACTGGGTTTGTTTTCCTTGCAGCAGAGAAGGCTGAGGGGGGACTTGATAGAGGTTATAAAACTATGAAGGACATAGACAGGGGATGGTGAGAAATGTTTCTCCATAGCTGAGGTATCTAAAACTAGAGGACATAGGTTTAAGGTAAGAGGTAGTATGTTTAGAGGGGATCTGAGGAAGCATTTCTTGCCTGTGGGTGGTTGAAATCTGGATTGTACTGCCTGAGGAAATGGTGGAGGCAGGTCATCTCAGAGTGTTTAACAAACATCCAGATGAGGAACTGAATTGCCAGAGTATGGGAGGCTATGGGCCAAGTGCTGGTAAATGAGGTTAGCACTGGAAGGACTTGTTGGTCGGCATGGATGTGGTGGGCTGAAAGGACTTTTTCTCTGCTGTATGATTCTATAACAATCTCCATAGGAATCTGTCCTGGGACCTCTGCTGTTTGTCATATATACATGTGGTAGGGTGGGTGAGTAAGTTTGCAATGACACCAAGATTGGTGATGCAGATTGCATAGAAGATTGCCAAAGGATACAGCAGAATCTAGATCAGTTGCAGATATGGGCGGAGAAGTGGCAGATGGAGTTTAATCCGGGCAAGTGTGAGGTGCTGCATTTCAGCAGATCCAACATAAAAGGAGAGTACATATAGTTCATGGCAGGATCCTTATCAGCGTTGATGAACAGAGGGATCTTGGGGTCCAGGTATGTGGCTCCCTAAAAGTGGCCACACAGGTTGATAGGGTGGTAAAGGCTGCATATGGCATGCTCACCTTCATTAGTCAAAGCATTGAATTCAAGAGCCAGGAAGTTATGTTACAGCTTTATAAAACTTTGGTTAGGACACATTTAGAGTATTGCATTCAATTCTGGTCATCTCATTACAGGAAGGATGTGGAGGCTTTGGAGAAGGCGCAGAGGAGGTTTACCAGGATGCTGCCTGGATTGGAGGACGTGTGCTGTGAGGAGAGGTTGGACAAGCTGGAGCTGTTTTCTCTGGAGTGGCAGAGACTGAAGGGAGATTTGTTAGAGGTTTATAAAATTATAGAGTAGACAGCTGGTATCTTTGTCCCACCCGGGATTGAAATGTCTAAGACTATAGGGCATGTACTTAAGGTGAGGCGGGGGGGGGGGGGGGGGGGGGGTGCTGGTTGAAGTACAAAGGAGATGTGTGAGGCAGGTTTTTTTAAAAAATATATACACAGAGTGATGGGGGCCTGGAATGCACTTCCAGGGGTAGGGGTAGAGGCAGATAGCACAGGAGTGTTTAAGAGACTTTTTGATAGGCACAGGAATAATGCAGAGAAGGGAGGGATTTGGTGAACGTGTTGGGAAGAGGGATTAGATTAATTAGGAGTCATTGGTTTAATTAGTTCGGCACAATATCATGGGTCAAATGGCCCGTCCTGTACTGTACTGTTCTACAGCACCAACCTAAATCAGTGTAACAACCTGTCCAGCACCGAGCTACAGACTCCAGGGGGAAAAAGTGCATTCGGATGACACTTGTGTTTGTGAATGCTCATTGGCTGAACTCTGAACCATCACTCATTAATGAAGTGGGCCTTAACACTTAACATCCACAAGGTTAACTCCTCTATCAAGTTGCATTACACTGCCCAGTGACAATAAAGGTTCACAACAAGACCATAAAAAAATTGTTGACTACTTTCCAAGCCTTGGGAGCCACCTCTTGCAAAGTCAGATATCAATGATAAAATTCACCACCACCTCCAATTCACCAGCACAGCCCTTGGCCAATTGAAGAAAAGGGTGCCTGAAGATCAAGACATCACACCTACCACAGAATTGATGGTCTACTGGGCAGCAGTGCTCCTGCCCTCCCACGTGCTTCTGAGACCCAAACTACCTTGAGCAGATACTCCAAGGCAATGGCCAGACACCACCAATGTTGTCTCTACAAAATCTCCAAATTCACTGAAAAAAAGTAAGTGAACTGACATCTGTGTCCTCCTAAAAGTCAATATCCCCACCACTTGAGACCCTCAGGACACTCAGTCCGTGATGTGGGGCAGACCACGTCTGACGCCAGACACTATTTCGAGTTCTGTCACAGGAAGAGATTACCAGGTGGACAAAGTTAAAGGTTCCAAAGCCTCCTTGAAGAAATGCAACATCATCACTGACTCTTGGGAATGACTGGCCCATGGCACAAAGATCGGTGGTGTTATGGATAGTGTGGAGGGCTGTCGAAGCTTACAGAGGGATATTGATAGGATGCAGAGCTGGGCTGACAAGTGGCAGATGGAGTTCAATCTGGAGAAGTGTGAGGTGGTACACTTTGGAAGGACAAACTCCAAGGCGGAGTACAAGGTAAATGGCAGGATTCTGGGCAGCGTGGAGGAGCAGAGGGATCTGGGGCTACATATCCACAGATCACTGAAAGTTGCCTCACAGGTGGATAGGGTAGTTAAGAAAGCTTATGGGATGTTAGCTTTCATAAATCGTGGGTCAAGTTTAAGAACCGCGAAGTAATGATGCAGCTTTGCAAAACTCTGGTTAGACCACACTTGCAGTACTGTGTTCAGGTCTGGTCACCTCACTATAGGAAGGATGTGGAGGCGTTGGAAAGGGTGCAGAGGAGATTTACCAGGATGCTGCCTGGATTGGAGAGTATGGATTATGAGGAGAGACTAAGGGAGCTAGGGCTTTACTCATTGGAGAGGAGGAGGATGAGGGGAGACATGATAGAGGTGTACAAAATATTAAGAGGAATAGATAGAGTGGACAGCCAACACCCCTTTCCCAGGGCAGCAATGCTCAATACAAGAAGGCATAGCTTTAAAGTAATGGGTGGGAAGTTCAAGGGAGATGTCAGAGGGAGGTTTTTCACCCAGAGTGGTTGGTACATAGAATGCGCTGCCTGGGGTGATGGTGGAGGCTGATACGTTGGTCAAGTTCAAGAGACTGTTAGATAAGCATATGGAGGAATTTAAGATAGAGGGATATGTGGGAGTCTTAGGTGTGGTTTGAAGGTCGGCACAACATGGTGGGCCGAAGGGCCTGTATTGTGTTGTATTGTTCTATGGCTGCTTAAAGTGGAGAAAGGGCATTTGAAGTGTCATTGAAACGTCATGTATTGGGAGCACAGAGAGGACCTGGTTGAGTGGTGGAAGGAGTAAACCAGTCCACAAACGACTTGCCCACCCGTCCCGTCAGGCACCTCCTGCCCCACCTACACAAGAGTCTGTGGTTCCCACAGTGGCCTCATCAGCTAGCATCAGAACTGACAAAACCAGTGGAAGTCAGTCACTCTTGATCCTGAGGGACTGTCCAGGAGAAAAAGAATCCAGATCAGTACAACTACCTTTCCGGTATTAGTCTGATTCCAAACAACTGGGCAGCAGCAGTCAGCATTGCTGCCTCACAGCTCCAATGATCCAGGTTCGATCCTGACCTCCGGTGCTGATGGCGTGGAGCTCGCACGTTATCCAAGTGATGGTGTGGGTTTCTCCTGGGTGGTCCTGTTTCTTCCCACATCCCCAGGATGTGCTGGTTGGCAAGTTAAATGCGCCTGTAAACTGCCCCAGTTGTAGGTGGGTGGTAAAAGACTCTGTGCTGGGGGTGGGGGGAGTTAATGGGCAAGAGAGAGAATAGGTTACAGGAAAATTGAACTACTGGGATTGCTCTAAGAGCTGATACAGACTTGATGGGCTGAATGGCCTCCTTCTATGTTGCAAGGAATAATGAAAGTATACAGCTTACAGCAGTACACCCAACTTCTGATGGCTGAAGTAATTCCCAACAACAACTCCCACCGTGAATATATTAACCATGGTTCGACATTAACCTTCAACAGCCAATTACCCACTGGGTGAACACTAACTGTAGATGGGTGATTCCTCACTAACCAGATAACCTCTGGGCACAGGAGGAGCCAGATGGCCCACTGATTTCCAGGCTCCCAGGACAATGTACTCATTCCAACTCCTCTGCTCTTTTCTCAAGGCCCTCCCGAGACAAGATTCCCTATTCGAAAGAATTAATTCCTGTCCACCTCCATCCAATCCACCTGAACCTTCTTTGCTTCAGCTTCACCAGTCTAATCCTTATATACTGAAGTCCCTAGCCAAGGGAACGGAAACCAGCCTCCCCTCCATAGACTGTCTATACCTCCCGCTGCCTTGGTGAAGCAGCCAGCATAATCAAAGACCCCACCCACCCGGATCATTCTCTCTTCTCTCCTCTTCCATCAGGCAGAAGATACAGGAGCCTGAGGGCACGTACCACCAGACTCAAGGACAGCTTCTATCCCACAGTGATAAGACTATTGAACAGTTCCCTAATACGATGAGATGGACTCTTGACCTCACAATCTACTTTGTTTGACCTTGCACCTTATTGTCTACCTGCACTGCACTTCCTCTGTAGCTGTGACATTTTACTCTGTACTCTGTTATTGTTCTTACCCTGTACTACCTCAATGCACTGTGTAATGAATTGACCTGTACGAACGGTATGCAAGACCAGTTTTTCACTGTACCTCGGTACAAATGACAATAATAAGCCAATACCAATGTTCTGGGTAATTTCCTCTGCACACAGTCCAGACTTTTCTGAAGTATGGACTGGAACTCTACACGCACTCCAGCTGTGATGTAGCCAGTGATTATCATAGGACCTTACTTACACTTCATATATTCCTTACCCATCAGATTCCAGCACTGGTGGCCTCTATGTTGCTGCCTGACACCCTCCTGTCACCAGCTCCATCTGTCTTTTCTCCCCCTTGTTGGTCACCTGCCTCTTGTCTCCCAACTCCACCCCTCCCCCTCCTGGCTCTAGGTGTCCGTCATCCTTCACCCCTGCTGTCCACCAATCACTTACTGGCCTGTCTCACCCCTCCCCCTCCCCTCTTTATACTGACCACCTCCCCTCTCCACTCTCAGTCCTGAAAGCAGGACTTTGAACCGAAACGCCGCCAATTTCTCTCCCCCCACAGATGCTGCTCGACCTGCTGAGTTTTCCAGCAGATAGTTTGTTGTTGCAGGTTCCACTGTATTCAGTCTCCTGTGTCTCTGTTATTAAAGGCCCTATGTAAATTTCCTGCCTTTGAACCTGCAGGTTTGTTTAGAAGGCCCAGTATGTCGTGGGCTTTACTCACTGGCACGGGAACTTGCCCCCTCCCTTTAAGGGAGTTCTGCACGTTTACACCTAGGTCCCTCTCTTCCCACCATACAACCTAGGATTTTTCTGATGAAACCTTTGCTGTCTCCCTGGCATTAACAGCATTAGTAATGGCCCCAATGTCGTTCCAGAAAAGCCCTAAAAAATTTGTTAAATTGATTTGCGCCATTTGAAAGCAGCACCAGTGGGCCCCATTTCACAGTCGGGGGCCTGGAGTCAGATATCCCACAGCTGTAGCCTTCAGCAGTAAACCTTCAAGGCTGCACCACAGCACAATTGGTGTTCCTTCAGCTGCTGGGGATGGGGCAAGGAACGTTAAACCCTGCCATGTGATTACACTCCCAATGTGTGAACCCTCTCCTGTATCCCTCTTGACTGTTAACTTAGAATCTCCACAGGTCCTCACTGCTCCCTCCATCTTTGTTACAAGAGCGACTACAACAGCCCAAGTCAGATAACTCGCCCAGTTCAGTCTTGCTTCCTGGAGTCTCTCCAGCTCTTCCCCAACCTTCGTCCTTGAGGCTGGAAGGTGCAGGCTGTGCTTTGAAAGGCAGAGCTGTCACATCTTCAGGTGAATCTTGGCCTCCATGTCCTCCTGTAAACACCTCAGGTTTCATCAGGCACAGCTGAAGCAGTTGGCTTCATGCTCTTGATTTCTCCCCAGTCTGGTTTTCCCTTTGATTGCCAATGCTGGCCTTTAAACTGGATCCTGGGACAATGAGAACAGGACACCTTCCTTCACTCCCAATCTCTCACATCCCGTCACCTCAATCCTTTCCACAGTAATAGATGTAAAGGACGATGGGTGACTCCTTGAGAATCACTGCACCATCTGGTCAATGTCACATAAACTGTGCACATTTCGCCAATACCAAAGCACCCTCAATTTCCATTGACACTAACTTTCGTTCAATGTTTACTGACATATGGACACAGGAGGAAAGTGGCTGGAGTTGGCCAGAGAAGCAGGTTCCAGCCTGCCTTGGCCCTGCAGGGTTATGGCTGATCTCATCTGGGCCTCAGTGCCACTTGCTTTGCCTGTTCCAAAGGTTTGTGACAGTCCACTCATCTATCTGTTGCTTTTGGCCTTGATTACATTCAGCTACTCTGCCTTCATAGCTCTTCAGGGGAGAGAATTCCAAAGATTCAGAATCTCAGAAGAAATCTCTCCTTATCTCTGACTTAAATGGGTGAGCCCTTATTTGGAAGTTTCCCCCTAGTTTAGGTATCCCCACCAGGGAAAACACTCTCCCTGCAGCCACCCTATCAACCTTATGTGTGTCACAAAGATCACCCGTCCTCCTCCTATACTTCAGTAAGTATAGGCCCAACCTCTCTTCACACAGCACCTTCCTCATCTCAGGAATCAACCTAGCGAAACTTCTCTGCACCGTGTTAAATGCAAGCATATCATGAGATATGGAAACCAAAACTATGCAGTAGTCCAAGTGCAGCCTCAACAGCGCCCTGTAGTTAAAGCAAGACTTCCTTACTTCTACACTCCAGGCCCTTTGCAACAACATTTCATTCACCCGCTCCACCTGCATGCTAACTCTGTGCTTCCAGAACGAGGGCCTCAGATCACTCGCTACAGCAGCATTCTGGAGTCTCTTCATTTAAATAGCATCCTGATTTTCCATTCTTCCTACTGAAGGGATAACCTCACGCCTCCCACAATAATTCTCCATTTAACAGATCTGTACCACTTACTTAACCAATTGCTATCCCTTTGCAGATTCTGTGTCCTGGAAAAGCTGCTTGCTTTTCTACCTCTCAGCTAACTTGGCTGCAGTAAACTCAGCCTCTTCACCTCAGTCATTCATCGAGATTGCAAAGGTTTCAAAGTTGACGTGATTCATCTGGCTCACCAACTTATTCACCCAGTTCACGTCCATGATCCCCATTACTATTCTCCCTAAAGGGCTTCACGTTGTTTTGCTTGGACCGGATGTGAGCTGTTTACAAATGCTGCTTGGTAGCACAAACCTGCATTCATCAGTCCAACGTGGCCGCTGCTGTGGTGATGACCTCTCTCCTTGGACAGTTCTTCCCTCTCCCACAGATGTCACAGAGCTCGGCCCCTACTCAGAGGCACTGAGCTGTTGGGCAACAATGTGAATCCCGTGCTTGCCTGACTGCCACCTCCACATCATCAAACGGTCACTTGAAATTCAGTTTCTCCTCACTCAGCCATTGCTACAAAAATCACAGATTCTGCAAACTCCACGATCCCGACATCTCCCCCAACTTTCACCCAACTCAGTGTCCTGCAGTCCAGCTCAACCTTGCCACAAAATCCGCAACTGTTGCCACTTCAGCCACGGCACCTGTACCACTGCACTAAAGCAAGCCAGGTTTTGGTTAACTTGTGTCTTAGCACTCACAGGTGCAAAACAAAACGGACTTCTTCCCTTCCACAATGTTACTTGCAGCAAGAAAGTGTTCCATCCTTCCCACAGATTCAATGCTTCTACCAAACTATCAACTATGCTCATCTTGACTTGACAATACCTTGGCACAACTGAAGCAAGCAACTGGATCAATGAAATCAAAACAAGGAGATAGCAGGTGAACTAAATAGGTACTTTGCAACAGTTTTCGCAATAAAGGATCAAAGTAAAATGCCAGTAATAGTTAAAAATCAGGAACTCAGAGAAAATTACAATCAACAGAGCAGGTGTGCTGAGCAAATGATTGGAGCTGCTGGGTGACAGGTTTCTGGGTCCTGAGGGTTGGTTACACAGTGAATGCATTGATTTTAATTTTTACAAAATTCTCCAGATTTGGGGAAGGCTCCATTGCATGAGAAAATAGCAAATGTACGTCCTTTATTAAAAAAGGGAGGAAGACAGAAAGCAGCAAGCTACAGGCCAGTTAACTTAACATCTCTCAGAGGGAAATGTTAGAAGCAGCTTTAAGGAAGTTACAGCAGGACATTTGGAGAAATTCAGGGTAATGAGGCAAAGTCAACATGGCTTTCTGAAAGGAAAATCACATATAACAATTTATTGGAGCCCTTTGAAGAATATGTACTGTGCAGGAGGAACCGGTGAATGTTCTAGGATTTCCAGGAAGCACTTTGATGAGAGACCACCTCAAAAGTTATTGCAGAAATTAAAACTCAGTGTTGGAGATAACATTTTGGAGTGAATGAAAGATTGGCTGGTGAACAGGAAATAGTCTGCATAAATTGGCCTTTTCTGGTTGGCAAGATGCAAGAGTAGTGTGTAACTGGGATCAGTGCTGGGCCTCAGTCTTTCATAATGTATGTTAATGAGTTAGATGAAAATACAGACTGTATTGTCACTAAACTTGCTGACAGCACAGAGGGAGACAGGGAAATAAGTTGTGAAGAGGACACAAGGAAGCAGAGAGACAGTGAGTGGAGAAAGATCTGGCAAACAGAGTGGAAAATATCCACTTTGGCAGAAAAATAAAGCAGATTACTCATGGAAACATACAGCAGGGAAGAGGCCATTGAGCCCACCAAGTCTGTGTTAACCATCAAGAACCCACTTACACTATCCCATTTTACTCACGTCATACTCCTATCAACTCCACTCAGTGTCTATCACTTACCTATACACTAGGGTCAATTTACAATGGCCAATTAATCTACCAACCCACACATCTTCGTGGTGTGGGCAGAAACCCACGAGGTCACAGGGAGAATGTGAAACTCCTGAGGTCAAAGATTGAACCCAGTTGCTGGAGCTGTGAGGCAGCAGCCCTACCAGCTGCGCCACTGTGCTGCCCCTCTCCAGACTGCTGAGCTCGGAGATGGGAAGGACCTACCAGCTGTGCCACTGTGCTGCCCCTCTCCAGACTGCCAAACTCGGAGATGGGAAGGACCTACCAGTCCGAGTGAGTGATTCACAAAAGGCTAGTTTGCAGGTACATGCAGCATGTAATTGGGAAAGCTAAAAGAATGTTGTTTTAATTGCTTGGGGAATGGAGTACAAGCAGCAAGATTATGCTTCAGTTACATAGGGCATTGGTGAGATCTTATCTGGAGTACTGGGGACAGTATTGGGCTCCTTATTTAAAGGAAGATGTTAATTGGTATTGGTTTATTATTGTCAATTGTACCGAGGTACAGTGAAAAAACTTGTCTTGCATACCGATCGTACAGGTCAATTCATTACACAGTGCAGTTACATTGAGGTAATACAGAGTGCATTGATGTAGTACAGGTAAAAACAATAACAGTACAGAGTAAAGTGTCACAGCTACAGAGAAAGTGCAGTGAAATAAGGTGCAAGGTCACAACAAGGTAGATCGCAAGGTCAAGAGTCCATCTCATCGTATAAGGGAACTGTTCAATAGTCTTATCACAGTGATGCACTGAAAGCAGTTCTTGGAAGGTTTTTTCAAGGAATAGAACATGAATGGGCAGGTAGCCTTATGGGGAAAGCTTGGACTGGCTGGGCTTGTATTTGCAAGGGTTCAGAAAAGTGAGAGGGGCTTGCTTGAAACTCCCTTCTGAATGCTGCAACTGAATCTGGCTCCAGTCCTTCCCAAGCAGTATAGTCCAGGCCCAACCACCTACTGGGTAAAGCCTTCACATCTTCCCTAACGTCTGGTACTCAGAACTGGAGAAATTACTCACTTGTGGCCAAATCAGTGAAATGCTCATCATGACTTCCTTGCCTTTGTATCCTTTGCCTCTGTTTATAAAACCTGGGAACCCACATGGTTCTCTGATGACTTTCTTCACCTGCCCTGCCACTTTCAAAAAAACTATGGTTCTTATAAACACTCTAACGTTCGCTAGTTTACATTGCCTTTTCACATTTCCTACCAAAATGTAACACTTTGCATTCCTCAACATCACATTTCACCTGCCCTCTATCCATCCTTTCCACTGGTCTGTCTCCATCTCCAACAAGTCCATTACTATCCTCCTCACAGTTCACTACACCCCCAGACCAATAAACAACCTCCCACTACTGGTTTCTGTCACTTGGCCAACTTTCTATCTTCACTGCCACAGCCCCTTTTCTTCCACAGCCTTCAACTGTGATGAGGCCAATTATGTGAAGCTTATCCCCTAACCCAAGTCCACATACATCACACCAGCTGCATTTCCCTCATCGACCCTCTTTATGACTTTATCAGACAACTCGACACAATTGGCCTTTAACAAATCCATCGTGGCTTTCTCATCAATCTGCACTTGGGCAAATGGCTGCTATTCTGTCCCAGATTATTGTTTCTGGAACTTTCCCCACCACCTGGGTGAATCTCAGTTACTGGGTTTATTCCCACATTCTATTTTGTATAAGACCAACACTTGGAAGATTGGACACTGACCATTTCTTCTAAATGCCTTTCAAAGTTTGGTCATTCTACAAAACTCCTTACAATGGCTTTCATGAGCATATCTTATTTACATGCAACCCATTCAAGACCAGTCTTCTGAGAACATCTTGGAGAACAACTCAATGACTCATTCTCCAATGACCTTAACCTGAAGATATTTCAAACTTCCAGTTATGGAAAGGCTGAGTGTCTCTATCTGGACACTTAGTCCATCCTCTCAGAGCACATTTGTAAACTTGTTTCAAGAGTATGTCTTACTGAGCTGCCCAAGCATCCTCTGTGGCTGTGACTGGAGGTCTAGTCCACTAGTTGCAGTGTGAAAATCATGCCTTCCCTTTGTATGGTAATCTAGAGTGAGCTTGAACACTTTGCTCTGAAGATTGGCATCCAACGGCATTATAAGCCACGACAGCTGAACTGACATCCTTGTGCCCTGGAACCAGACAGTTGGAATTACAGTTGGAGGACCCAAGGACAATAAAAGCAGTGTGTGGTCCGTAATTAAGACAGTCTTTCAAGAAAAGGAGCTGGTGAAATTTCTTCCCCTCGAAGACATTGCTGGCAAATCCCTCTCCGTTTACCTGTGGTCTCTTTTATTTTGTTGAGAACATGAGATGCAATGCTAGTGGCCTCTCGTACCTCTCATCCACTACACATCTGCGTCCCCTCCATCAGTCAAGGCCTTGCCATCGAGTGTCAGCATCCACACACCGTCTCAGTGAACCAAGAGAGACTTGCTATTCGAACTTTCAGCAGTGTCTGTAAACTTCCACCTCCCCTGCCCTTTAAGTTGTTGCAGCAGTGTCAGTACCGTGGCTGAATCTGGCAAACATCTGGAAGAAGAACGACATGTGCTCTTCTCCATTCTCTTTGTGTTCATCCTTTGTGAGAGAGTTGGCTTTGACTTTTATCAGCCATAATTCATTAGCATTTACTGTCAGGCTGAGGTACACAACCTCTGGCTGGACAAAGGCCACTTGGATTGCTCAAGTTCTACACTGTGGTGCTGGAGGTACTTCAGAACTTTCTCCAAACACATACATTATCCTGCTGTGTTGTGGCAGCTATGATCTCTTCCACTGCAGAATCCCATTCACTGTGTACTGCAAGGTCTTTGACGAGGATTTGATTCCATGTGTCAATTTATGAATTCTGTATTGACAAAGAGAGATAATTCCAACTTTTCTCGTCCACAGGTAGCTGACTATACAGATAATACAAACTCAGTTTCAAGAGAAACTTTGCTCCAACCAATTCTGGTCCAGGCCTTGTCCTCTGTCAACACTTCAAATCTCTGAATCAGAGTTTCTTTGTAATCGCTGCTGGTCTCGGGTGTGACTGATTAGGAGTTGCCCACTCACTGTGAATTCTTACTACAGGATTCCACTCTAGTTTAACGAGCTCAGGCATTGGTCATCATTTGCAGCACACTGCTTTGTTGCTGCAACATCCCTTGTGTACAGTGTCATCAGACGGGCACAACAGGAATTTTGAATACTCACGTGGACACTGAAGACCTCCATCCAATGAGACCTCCATCCAATGAAACTCAGCCTTGGCATCTACAACTGTTAGTAACTCAAGACACTGGCCAGTGCAACACACCATGCTCCATATTTGCCCCAGTCCTTCAGACCTTTGTTCAAATAGGGATTGCAACTAATTGCCTGTGCTCCTTACTCAGGGTAAGCGACTGAAATTCTTGCCAGATGCAGCCTGTCCATTAAAGGAACAACCTGCCACAGTATCAATGTTGCCACTAGCAACACTATGACTTTAAAATGTTTTTACTTCCTGTCATAGTTATTTGTAGTGTTGATGCTGAGCACATTAAAAAGTCTTCACTGTCTGGTCAGTTCTGATGTACAGGTTTGGCCATTTTTAATTGGTGATTGGTTTCTTATTGTCACATGCACAGAGATGCAGTGAAAAGCTTTTGCTTGCATGCCATCCGGACAGGTAATTCCATACACTAGTACATCGAGGCAGTACAAAAGGAAAACAAAACAGAATGTGGAATACTGAAGCATTGTGGAGGTACTACATTGTTCCCACCTTGCACACCACTGTCTTTTGGTGTACAGAGCACCTGGCGATCTTAACAGGACAGGTATCAAGGAAACAGTTGCCCTTCTAGCTGTAACACAGATAGGCAACACTCCCAGGCACACAGTACTACAAGCTGCAGCATGGATGTGCAGTACCCATGATCATACAGTGCAGCACTTCTGTAACACGGGTGCACACCGCACGATGCTGTGCGTCTCTCTGGACCAAAGCTTTGACAAGTTTTGATTTTTGACTATAGGCTCTCATGAACTTTGTGGTTGGTGGGTGATAACATTTTTTTGACAGTCATCTCCACGGAAGGTGCAATCATACAAAACAAATCATATACAAGGATCTTTATGCCCATCAGCTACACAGGAGCCTATCACCACTTAAAGCACACATGAATCTGACTCAACAATCAATCTAAAATCTCTTCATAGCTACAGTGTCTTGATAGCTATCATAGCTCAGCTCAACTCACCCTTTTCCCTGTTCCCTGGTAGCGGTGCTGAATTTGGGGTTCTCTGTTATCTCAACTAGGTTAAATTCTGCTCCAGTCTCTGTACGACCCTTGTAATTAAGCTACCTTCAACTTTCTGCGGAGGTACCAGGTCAGTGACTGTGTGACACACTCTAAAGCTCATCTCTCAATGCCCGCAAGCTCTCAAGATAATCACCCACCTCAGTGATGCTGTGCACCAGTGGGGACATCTGGTGGCACCATTTTGTGCTCTTGACCTTGGTTGTTCCGGGCTCGTGTAGGAGTGACAGGCAATTCCCTCTCAATGCTCCAGAGCTGTTGCTAAAAACTTTTCAAGTGACAAGTGCTTGCACCCATCAGTAATGGAAACCACCCTTGTCACCAACTGTAATGTAGCTGTGGATAGACTTAAACAAGGCTGGGAACACTGGCTAATTCCAATGACAAGAATGTTCTATAAGGCATCAGAGGTTCAGAACAAGGGTGTGCGCTTCACTGTAGACTAATAGCACCAACTGAACATGTGAGCTTCCATCATGATGTTAGTCACTTGACTCATTTACCTCATCATGTACAAAGACACTACCTACGGAGACCAGAAGTAGGGAGTCAACCGAGCTGTATTGTTCTTCCAGAGGGCTGGCAGCAGTCGAAGGGCCAAATGGCTTCCTCCTTTGGTGTGGTTGATCAATGATCCTGTGATGGGGCAGGTCTAATCAGATGGGAGAATGTCATCTCCAGATGGATCAAAGCTGAATTGGTGCATCGGACTGTGCTGATGGGGGCGGGCACAAGGCCGTTGGGTGTGAACTGGTTGGCATGTACAGTGCCAATGGTCTTGTATTGATGGGCTCATTATACTGTCTATGGGTGTAGCCATTGCTGATGGGTGTGCACTAATAGCTGTGCAACCTGCTGATCAGGGAATAAAGTACTGAGCAATGTAAGGCACTACAGAACGAGAAAAATCTCAATGGGTGAATATAACCTCCCATCAGCTCTGAGCTGTGATGTGTGAGGAAATGCTATTCCAATGGGAGAGCTCACAGACAACAATTAAATGTAATGAGAATGAATGCGCTCCTAATAGAAGCACCTCCAGCTGGCAAAGAGAATTGGTTGCACAGCGCTGACTCAAGGTTGTGGGTTACTCAGGTGGAGAGCAGGTATCCATGGCACAATTTCAAAGAACAGCAGAAGATTCACGAAATAGACAGTCTCAAATTATCACAACAGTGTGGGTTGGCTGCAGGGTTTCCTCCATCAGAGAGCAACAACACTTCAGGCCTCCTCTTCTCTTTTGTTTGAGGACAACTTGCTTCCACTCTTGTTCTGGGGTTCTGAGGTGCCTGATGAGGCTGATGTGGGAGCTGCAGACTCTTCCACAGGTGGAGCATCATGTGCTGCTGACGTATAGCCTCGAGGTTCTCACTATCATCCCAAATTCTCCTTCTCTACTTTGAGCAGTCATGGGCCAAAGATTCCCAGGAGTCAGCAGGGATTTTACACACATTTAAGGAGGCTTTTCCTGTCTGCCTGGTAATTTCATGGCATGTCCAAGCTTGGAATAGAGTGTCTATTTCAGGAGTCTGGTGTCAGACATACAAATGATGTCACCTACTCAAAAGGGGTAACTAAGTGTAACTGGGGCCTCAGTGTTGGAGATGTGAGCTTGGGAATGAACACCGTCAATGTCCTGCTAATCCTTCCACTGAATTTGTCTGAGGTGCCTGTAGTAGGCAGTCCTCAGAAATGGCACATGGACCATCGGCTAGTGGTGATCCCTGCCTCCTCCTTCCGACTCCTGGATTCAAATGCACTTCAACAGCTGCAAAGCACTTCTGGTCATCGCAAATATAAATACAAGTTTTCTCATCCTTTCTAATACAACATTGTAATAGGCGAATACAGGTTGTATATCGGTGAGCAGTGGAAGTGTTCAGCTCCTCTTTACCACATTTCTACTCTGAGGTCACAAAGCCCCTGGAGTGTGGGCAATTATTTAATGGAGGGTTACTTCCCCTACTGTGGAAATTCATGTTGATGGGGCAGGGGGTTTCAGATACTTCCCTCCCGAATTTTCAACATGCCCAACAGCCTTCTCTCCTCCACTGGCAGAATGTACCTGACTGGATGAGGGTGAACATTTCCCCTGGCTGTGTCGAATCCCCAAGAACTGAAGATAAAAACGTGAGCCTAGAATTTCCTTTGTAACCGGAAACTAGCTCATGTAAAGCAGAGTTGTATTGCAGCCATTATACAGGGATCGCTGGTGCTGGGAGGGACATCCTACACTGACTCTACCACAGGATTTTCATTCTCCCTAGTGGCTTTTTTCAGTCTAAAACTCCCAGGAATCATGTCAATGGGAGTGAACCAAGCAACACCTACCTCTGGCCTGATTTTCAATCTCACCAGTCTGAAGGACATTCTCACCCCACTTCCTCTGAAACCGTACTGTTTGCAGGGACTGTACTCACACTGTATTCTCCCTCCTGCCGGCTCAAACACAAACTCGGGTCTGTCTGCTTCAGTCACTGTCAGGGTTACAGTCCACGTCTCAGGACCATTCCAGACTGCTCACTGTTTGCTGCTGCACAGGGAAGTTACTCCAACTCTCGACTCCAGAGGAGACGTGTCAACCCATAGGATAAGGCAGAGTGGCTGTGTGGAAGCAACAACACGAGCAGCAGGAACAGGCCATTCAGTCCCTCAAACCTGCCCTAGCATCCAACAAGATCTTGGCTGATCTGATCTTGGCTTCAGACCCATCTCTCCTGCCAACTCACCGTAACACACGCCTCTCCTATAGGTCAAAACTCTCTCTCTTGGCTCTGAATATACTCAGTGGTTCTACCTCCACAGCTCTGAGGTACAGAATTCCAGAGGTTCCCAATCCTCCGAGAGAAGAAATTCCTTCTCATCTCCATCCTAAACAAATGATCCCTTATCCTGAAACTATGCCCTAGACCTATGTTCCCTCACCTGAGGAAATTTTCTCAGTATTCACCCCACCAAGTTCCCTCCCTCACCATTATGAGGGCCACAAGAAATCACTGGCAGACAGGATCAAGGCAAATCTGAAGGTGTTTTATAAATATATTAAGGCAAAAGAATAACCAGGGAAAGAGTAGTGCCCATTACAGACAACAGGGCAATGTGTGTGTGGAGACAGAAGGTAGAGGTCCTAAATGAATACTTTTCATTGGTATTCACAAAGGAAACTGACTTTTTAGTTGGAGAACTCAGTGAAGGGGAAGGTGAAAGTCTCATGCAGGTCCCCATAAATAAATAGGTGCTTGATGCCTTAGTGGGCTTAAAGGTGCATAAATCCCCAGGACCAGAGGAGGCAAAGAAAAAGATTATTGGCGTCCTTGCCAAGATTTTTCCGCTGAACACGACTGAGGTACCAGGTGACTGGAGGACAGCAAACTTGGTCCCCCTTTTCAAGCAAGGTAGCAGGAAGAAGCCTGGAAACTGTAGACCCGTGAACCTGACATCAGTGGTAGGGACGATACTGGAAAAAATTCTGAGAGGATTAATGATCACTTGGAAAGGCAGGAACTTAGCAGAAACAGCCAACATGGCTTTGTCAAGGGCAGATCCTGTCTGACCAATTTGACTGAAGTCTTTGAAGAGGTAACAAAAACTGTTGACGGGGGCAGGGCAATAGATGTGATTTACATGGACTTCTGTAAAGCCTTTGACAAGGTCCCACATTGGGAAACTGGTTCTATAGGTTAGAGCCATTGGAATCCAAGGCAAGTTGGCAAACTGGATCCAAAACTAGCTTGGCAATAGGATTCAGATGATGACAGTAAGGGACTACTGTTGTGATTGGATGTCTGTGACTAGTAGTATACCACAAAGATTGGTGCTGGGGCCCTTGCTGTGTTTTATGTGAATGACTTGTGGGAGGCAGAATCAGTTCATGGAAGTCATGCAGATTGGTGCAGTTGTTAATAAGAGTGGAAGGTAGTCTTGGGCTGCAGAGAGGTATTGATGTGTTGGTGAAATGGTCTAAAAAAAATGGCAGATGGCGTTTAATCCAGAGAAATGAGAGGGATGCATTTTTGGAGCACTAATAAAGCTAGGGCATGCACCATGAATGGTAGGGCCCTAGGGAGTATTGCAGAATAGAGGAACCTTGGAGTATGTCCATACATCCTTGAAGGTGGCAACCTAGGTAAATAACGTGGTTAGGAAGGCATACCGGATACTGCCCTTTATTAGTTGGGGAAATGAATACTGAACAAAGTAGGGAGGTGATGCTCCAACTGTACAAAACCTTGGTTAGACCTCAGCTGGAGCACTGTGTGCAGTTCTGGTCACCGAGGCACAGGAAGGATGTGACAGCGCTGGAGAGGGTGCAGAGGAGGTTCACCAGGACGTCGCCTGGCATGGAGCAGCTCAGTTATGAGGAGAGACTGGAGACGCTATGTCTTTTCTCCTTAGTGTAGGGGAGGTTATGAGGGGCACATGATTGAGATATATAAACTTATGAGGGGTTCAGATGGGTGAGACTGCAGGAAACTTTCCCCCTCACATCAGAGGTAGATTAAACTGAAGGACACAGAGTTAGAGCAAGGGGGAAGAGATTCAGAGGAGATACAAGAGGGACCTTCTTCACCCAGGGAGTGGAAAGTGACTGGAAAGCACTGCCTGAGAGAGTGGTGGAGGCTGAGCCGCTGACAGCATGTATGAATTGCCTAGATGAACACTGGAATCAGTTAGGCATTGAAGGCGATGGACGCCCACTGGTTGGTATGGATGAGTTGGGCTGAATGGCCTGTTTCCATGCTGTATGATTCTATGTCTATATGAACTCTCAACAATCTAATGTTTCAATAAGATGATCTGTTATTCTTCTAACCTTTGGTGTGTAGGTCCAGCTTGTTCACTTTTTCCTCATGAGATAATCCCTTCATCCCAGGAATCAACACTGAGCCTTCTCTGCACAGCCTCCAATGCAAGCACATCCTTAACCAAGGAGACCAAAAATGCGGTCTCACCAGAACTCTGTACAATTGTGGCAACACCTGCCTACTTTGTACTGCAATCCCCTTACCATATGTACCATATGTACCATATGTACTAACATTCCGTTTGTTTACCTAATTACACGTATAACGGCCTGCACACATTTCACGTACGAGGACCCTGGATCCTTCAGCACTGCAGCAACCCTCTGCATTTCAACAACATTCTGCTCTTCCTACTAGGATGGATAACTCTATGCTCCCTCCCATTATACTCCAGCTGCCAAACCATTGCCTGTTCACTTAACCTATCGCTATCCCTTTGCTGACTCTGTGCACTCACATCTTGCTTTCTCACCTCTTTGTATCATTAGCAAACTTGGCCTTTCATCTCCATCAGTAAAGTACATTGTAAATCCCTGAGGTCCCAATACTGATCCGAGGCACTCCACAGTTACAGCTTGCCAACCTGAAAATGACCACTTGTCCCGACTGTTTTCATTAGTTAGCCCATCCTCAACCCACATAATACACTCCACAGCCAGGAGCTTTTACCTTGTGGGGAAATCTTTTATGTGGCACCTTCTGGAAATCCAAATGCGCCCCATTGGCTGGTTCCTCTTTATCCACGCTGCTTATTACATCCCTTTCATAAACCCACATTGACCCTGCTTAATTGTACTGTGTTCGACCACAGCTTCCTGAATAATGGACTCCAGCACTCTCCCATGGAGAGGGGTCAGGCTAACTGACTGTCACTTCCTGCCTTCTATCTCTCTCCTTTCCTAAAATGGGTGTTATAGTTTCCAATCCACTGGGACCTTTCCAGAACTTAGAAAATTTTGGAAGACACAACCATTGCATCCACCACCTCTCCAGCCATTTGTTCTAAGACCTCAGGATGTGTGTTCATCAGGGTCAGGGCACTTGTCAGCCATTAGCCCCATGAGTTTGCTGAATAATTTTCTTCCAGTGATTGTGATTGTTTGGAATTTCTCCCTCCCTTCTGCTCCTGGATTTTCTGCTATTTCTAGAATGCTTTTAGTATCTTCTACCACGGAAACGGATAAAAAATATGTTCAAAGTCCCTGCTGTTTATTTCCCATCGTTAATTCCCCAGCCTCTTGGTCTAAGGGACCAACATTTACTTTAGCTTCCCTCTTTCCTTTTCTGTACACGTAGATGCTCTTCCTGTCTGTTCTAGTATTTCTTGCAAGTTTGCTCTTATAAAAACAAAGAGACAGAAAATAGATTATCCTTTGCTTGTTTTTAAACATTTCGTCAATCTTCTCACCTCCCACTGTCCTTCACAAAGCTGCACACTTTAACACATTACTGTCCTTAACATAAATAAATAGAAAATGCTGGAAACACTCAGTGGGACAGGCAGCGTCTGTGGAAAGAGAAACAGTCAACATTTCAGATCCGAGTCCCTTTGTCAGAACTGGGAGAAAGAGAAAGTCCCTTCCCTGTTCCGAGGAAGGGTCTTGGACATAAACCGTTAACTGTGTTGTTCTTTCCACAGATGCTGCCTGACTTGCTGAGTGTCTCCAGCATTTTTGGTTTTATTTCAGTACCTGGAGTTCTTTTTTGAAATTTCCATCCTCAACTTCCTTAGTCACAAATGGATCAGTCACAAATGGATCAGTCACAAATGGATCAGTCACAAATGGATCAGTCACAAATGGATCAGTCACAAATGGATCAGTCACAAATGGATCAGTCACAAATGGATCAGTCACAAATGGATCAGTCACAAATGGATCAGTCACAAATGGAGTCTTTACTTCTCAGTGGAATTTACCTTTATTGAGAATTAGGAAAAATCTCCTTAATGTCTTTTACTGCTTACCTGCCATTTTAACTGGTAATCTGTTTTCCCAGTTAATTTTAGCCAACACCATCTTCATGCCTTTAAATTTAAAGCACTAGTTTCAGACCCAAGTTTTTACCATCTATGTTGCAATCACTCTTTCCCTAAAGATACTTAGCACAAGATTATAAATGAATCCTGTTCCCAGGTTAGTTTCATGATCTATTGTTCTGAGAAAGAGCCCTGAATATCCCTATGAATTCATCCTCAAGATTACCATGGCCAATTTGATTCATCTGATCTATAAAGATTAAAGTTGCCTATAAACATTGCAGTGACTTTCTTAAAAGCCCTACTACATCTACATTTATACTCTGTTCTGTGGTGTTGATACTGTTGCAAATCCCCATTAAGAACAAGAGCCTAAAATTTTGTCTTTTCGCATTTTTTCCTACTCTGACTCCACTTGTAGCTGCACTAAAATATAGCACTCCTCCAAAATGTGTGATCACTCCATGTCTGCTACATGATGACACACAAGCAGCTATCCTAACAAGTCTACAAAAGACCAATCGTAGTAGGGGGAAGAAACAAGAGACTGCAGATGCTGGAATCAGGAGTAACACAGATGCTGCCTGACCCACTGAGTTCCTCCAGCATTTTGTGCGTTGCTCCAGTCCCAGGAGGGATTGGAATCAAGGAAAGCTGTGTCATCACTCCAGCCCTCTTCCAATCCTCCTTGCTGCACCAATGCCCCACACCCCCCACAAACTTCCTTCTGGAATTGAATGAATCTACAGGAGTGGTTCAATCTTCATTTTTCCACTCTAGTACCAAGGCTGCCCCAGCCTCAGTTATTTGCAGTACACAGACAAGTGTATACATGCACATTCTGCAGCCAAGCTCAAAGCCTGATTAACTCATTCACTGAAGCATACCAGAAAATTAGCCTTACACTTACCATCAACAAACAAATATCCTCTACAAACCCACTCTCTCTGCTCAATACAACCCCCGACTAGAACAATTAAGATCCACAATAGCCCCTTGGAAATCATGGACTGCCTCCCACGTCTCAGGTGCTACCTCTCAATGAAGGCAGGCAGGGACCAACGATGAAATTTGTCAATGCCTTTAACCATCTGAGTGCTGGAAGATCAAAATCTCAAACCCAGCACAAGGTTTGCGATCCCCAGCAGTGATTCCCATTCTCCTGTGCAGTTCACAGAGTCAAACTAGATACTTCACAGCTCTGGAGCGACACCATCAATGCTGTATCCACAGAATCTTTCCTCCAAGTCCACTTCAGGAATCGACAATCCCATCAACATCCTCCCCCAGACCAACATCCCCAGCACTGAGATCCTCGTTGCAATGCAATTGCTGCTGATGGTGGCATCAGACTTCCAAATCAGGGACACTACTCTCAGCTGTCACACCCAGAGGTGAGAGGTGGACAGGGAAAATAATTCAAAGACATTCTCGAAGACTCCTTGAGAATGTGCAACATCCCCAGAGTCAGGACTACTCAAAACAGAGGAGCACTCGGGAAGGCACGAGGTCATTCTATGGCCAGAGCACATGGAGAAAGTGGAGGGAACACAGAACATCCCAGTCACCCATCCCCTCAAGCTCCAGCTGCCTATTACCTTCCTGAGAGGGATCACTTGCAGTCTCTCCTGTTCTCCATGTTTATCACATTTGTTGTAGGTTGCTGCTGTTAGTACTCATTAGTTCAACTCTGTTTTTCTGGGAAAGAAAATGACATCTCCCTCCTCTGCTTCACCCTGTTCCAACCCTGGCACTCCACTGAAGTAACCTTGGTGAAATGCAGAAATTTGTGCTCGCATACACTGTACTTTAGCAAGAAACCACTAATTTTGGAATCCTCAGTTGACAGTAATTACTAGATAAACAATTCTAGTCAACTACCAATTAACTGAGAAACAGCTAATGGCAGGCAACTTGGTTACCACTAACACTGGAAGCTAGAAGGTCAAAGTTACTTACAATTATAAATGCAAAACATGAGGAAACATTAGATTCATCTCAATTCCCACATCACCAAATTCCAACCTCTGCTGAAGTGCATGAGTAAAATGCACTGCAGAGGAACTTGGGTCCTTGCACGGACCTTCCTGACCATCTTCCTGCTCGTAGCCCCGAGATATCTATATGTGCCTCCTGCTGGCACTGTGCTTCACCAGGTTGTCAAGGACCACTGACCCCCTGGGAACACTCCCCCGCACCCTCCCTGCACTGCACCAGCCATTCATGAGGTAGCAGCACTCCTGCCAGGGTGCTGCTTGCATTGCAGTATGTTGCTTCCAGAGTCGGCTGCAGAGATGCCACCTGCAAGACTAACTGCTGGCAGCTGCAAGAAACCTCAATCAATATGGAAAGCTGCAGCGAAACGGAGACTGTACAAGGTCCAACATCCCTATCCGGTGAAACTTGCATCTGAAAATATGCATCTTCTGGTACATTAACAACCTGTTAGGCTGCCCCACAATGCGGTTCAACACCATTAAAGCAACTTCTAGACCGTGGGGCCCACATACACGTTAGATGGGTGAGTACAAACCCCTGACAGGTTAATGTGATCCCTCGAAGGGTCCTAGAGCCATACAGCGAGTCCACAACGACCATCACCCGTTTACACTATCCTACATCGATCCCAATTTGTATCCTCCCCAAATTCTCATCAACACACCAGGGGCAACTAACCCGCCCACCCGCATGTCTTTGGGATGCGGGAGGAAACTGGAGCACCCGGAAGGAAACTCATGCGGTCACAGGCAGAACGTGCAAACTCCACACCGACAGCGCCGGAGGTCGGGATGGAGCCCGGCTCTCTGGTTCTATGAGACAGCGGCTCTGTACCACCCTGTATACTCCCCGCAGATAACCAGAAACCTTTATATTATTTAAGGATGACAGAAGCTGACTGACAGGCGAATGGACTCCCAACCGTGAATATTCAACCTCAGTGAAGCCTTTGGATGGATGAATGCAGATCTTGGCTCAATGAATGCAGCAGTGATGGGCGGTGGTAACAAAGGAATTCACAGTACAAAACCGCCCTCACACCCAGCGCTGCTGTTTACTTCAGCCCGTCTCTGCAAACACACCATCAATGGGCAGCTTCACGGCTCTCCATCAATGGCAACAATCGGGGGGCGAGATGGAGAATTAACCCCTTGCTCGCTCCCCCTCCTTTCGGATCTCTTCACAGACTGAGATGTTGCCCCGGTCTCCTGCCGAGGTCGGGCGATGGCGATGGGGATTAGGATGGGGGGGGGGGGGGGGGGGGACAGGCTGCTGTCACAGGGCCCGGACAACCCGGTACCGACAGCCCTTTGTCTCCGCTCCGCACCGACCCTTTATGCGGGCGGTGTGAGAACCCGAGCACTCCCCGCCCTAGGGGTGCGGCGCTCCCTCAATGCGGCGACGGAGCGGAGCGGATTGCCGGTCCGCCGCCAGCGGGGAACAGGCGCAGGGTGCGGGATCGGAGCAGGTGCGGATTGCCGCTGCGGGTGCGGGATGGGGCGCAGGGTGCGGCAGCCCGCCGACGGGAGCCGGCCGCCGCTCGGCGAGCAGCTCCACCCGCACGGCGGCTGCAGAACTGCGGCAACCCCGCAGCCGGCGGGCGGACCCGCTGCTTTGCTGGAACATTCGGCGCCGTTCTCCGCTCCGCACTGACCTCTGGCCGCCGGCTCCGCCCGGGGTGCGGCCGCCCCGTCCGCGCTCTCCGCTGCTGCCCGCTGCCCGGCCGCCGCCTCCATCGCTGCTGCTCGCCGCCGGCTGGTGGGAGACGGGGGGGGGGGGGAGACGTTACACCGGGCTCCTCATCTTACTGCGGCTGACGGATCTCCGCTGGCGGCTGCGGCGCAGACTCGCCGCGCACACGCCCCTCCCGTGCGCGGCCCCGCGCCCGGACCCGTCCCCGTCCCCGCCCGGACCCGAGCGGGGGGGCGGCCACCTCCGCCCCCTCCCCTCCCCTCCCCTCCCCTCCCCGCTCTCTCCACATCCCAGCCCTGGACACTGGACACTACCCCGCTCTAGGACACACCCCAGCCCAGCCCCGGACACTGTCCCGCTCCAGGACACACCTCGCCCCCGGACACTCCACACCCACACCCCGGGGCTACAGCTCTGCTGCTGGTGAGCGCTGACCGTCGAGAACGGCAGCGCTGACCGTCGAGAACGGCAGCGCCGCCCACATCACACCGAGTGCGACCCTGAGCCCAATCTGTCCCCGGCGGTCGGAGCGAGACCGCGGGCATCGCCCGGGTAGGACTGAGAGACACAGACCTGCAGCGCACCGCTCAGGGAACCCTGCCCGCAGAGTTGGGAAGATCTGGTGTAAATGAGGAATACAGTTCTCCGCACACTCACTGGGGTACAGTTATACACACCCACACTCTCTCACACACACACACACACACACACACAGCTACAGGTCCACAGACGCACGCACTGAGGTACCTTTAAACACACATTGAAGTCATGGAGCATTACAGCACGAAACAGACCTTTCGCCTCGCCATGTCTATGCTGCCCGTTGCACCTGCCTAATCCCATTTACCTACTTTGGGTCCATAGCCTTCAATGCCTTGATGATATTTCTAGATACCTTCTAAATGTTGTGAGAGTATGTCTCTCCACCCCATCCTCCAACAGCCCATTCCATCTCAGATCCCCTCTAAACGTCCTATCTCTCATCTTAAACCTGTGCCCTCTTGTCTTAGACACTTCCACCATGGGAAAAAGATTCTTACTATTCTATCTCCCTCATAATTCTGTAACCTCCCTCAGGTCCCCCCTCAGCTTCCTACACCGACACCTCCCTCAGGTCCCCCCTCAGTCTCCTCTGCTCCTGTCCAGTCTCTCATAACGTCGTGCTCCAGTCCAGGCAACAATCTGGTGCATTTACAGAGCAACTACATCCTTCAGATGGTGTGATGAAAAGAAATGCAGAGAAAACTCCAGGTGCAGCCTCACCAGTGTTTTATAAAGTTGTGACTCCTGTATTCTCTGCCCTGACTAATGAGTGCACTTCCCTCACCAGCTACCTGTGCTGGCATTTTCATGGATCTATGGACTTGTACTTCAAGGTTCCTCTCTTCAGCAACACTGCCTAGGGACCTACCATTTACTGTCTTTGTCCTACCCTTCCTTGCGCTCACTTATCACGTCAGGATTATTCAGTTGCCACTGTTCTGCCCAACTTTCCAGCTGACCAGTATAATGATTGACAGCCTATGACACTTTTGTATCATCTGCATACCCCTCACATTCACATCCAAGTTGTTGATGCATATCATAGACATCAACGATCCCAGCACTGATTCTAATGGCACATTACTGGTCACAGACTTCCCATCAGAAAAGCAACCCTCCACCATCACCTCTGCCTCCTATTACCAAGCCAATTTTGGCTCTAACTTGCCGCCCTACCCTGGATCCCATGGGGTCTAACCTTTCGGACCAACCTACCATACAGGACCTGGTCAGAGGCTTATTAAAGTCCATGCAGAAAACATCAATGTGCTTAGTTAACTCCTCAAAAAATTAAATCAAATTTGTGTAGCCGGAATTCCCACAAAAAAAGCGATGCTGACTATCCCCTGTCATTCCAAGTGAAGATAAATCTTGTTCCTGAGGTTCTTCTCCAATAGTTTCCCTACCACTGATGTAGGACTCATCAGCCCGTAGTTTACTGGTTTCCTAGCTTAACCCTGCTGCTCTTAAATAAAGAAGAACATTTGCTGTGCCTCACCTGTGGCTAATGAAGATGCTAAAATGTCTGTCAGGGCTCCAGCAATATCCTCCCTTGTCTCCGCGCGTACACACACACACACACACACACACACACACACACACACACACACACACACATATATATAGAGAGATATAGTTCCACATATGTATCCTGACTCAGGTTTTCATAGGCAATCCATCGGGATCAAGGATGACTTACTGCCGCTCTGTGGGTTCTGAGGCAGCTGTTGAGCTGATGTGGGAGCTGCAGATTCTTCCACAGGTGGGGTAGGAGGTGGCTGGTGAATTGGGCGTATGGGTAACATGCGAGGTGCAACTTTCTTCTGCCGATTCCACAGGGCCTCGGTGTGCTCCCAATGCACAGACTCGAGGATCTCAAACCCATCCTGAGTGCTCATCCTCCACGTTCTGGGGTCATAGATCAATGATTCCCAGGAATCAGCGGGGATGTTTTATTTTTATCAAGGAGCCTTTCAGAACCTCTTGGAACATTTCCTCCGTCCACCTGGTGATCTCTTTCCAGGACAGAGCTGGGAATGAGAATGCCAATTTCAGGACTCTGGTGTGCAAACAATATGACCTGCAGAATGAAGCTGACCAAATGTCACCACCTCATTGCTGAGCATGTTGACCTGGAGAGGATGCTGACATTGGAGGGTTTGCAAGGCAGAATTGGTGGTATTTTTACAGTGCCTTGGGATGCCTGGTAGAGGCAGAGTAGTACTCAGAAGCACATAGAATGCAAGGATCACTTCTGTTTGTTATACCATGGGATTTATGACAGGTCTGAGATCCTGATCTTCAGGTACCCTTTTCCTCAATCGGCCAAAGGATCTGCTGGTGAATGGAAGGTGGTGACAAATTTCATCACTTATGTCTGCCTTCGCTGAGGGGTGGCTCCTGAGATATGGGAAGCATCAGTGCTTACCAGGGTCTCACCGTGAATCTTTACTGTCAGAGGGCAGTGTGGTGCAACAACGGCAGGTTGGTAGAAGGCCTATGCCTTGTGGATGTTTAGTGTCAGGGCACATCCTCTCATACACTTCAATGAAACCATTGACAATGGCATGGAGCTCTGAGCATGAGCAACTGCAAGTTTTCACTGCATACAGCACCTTGATTACTGAGGTGTTTGTGACCCTGGTTCTGGAGCATAGATGCCATAGGACAAACAGTTTCCTGTTAGTTGTGAAGATTTGCATTTTGCTTGGAGTTGTCACAGAGTGAAGATCACGTCTACTGTGTTTGTGGAATCCACACTGTGATTCAGGGAGCAGCACTTCCAGCCACTGGGAGAAGATGGTTGAGCAGGACCTTGGCGACGACTTCCCCTGGCAACAGTGGCGGACGAGGACCTGGGAGAGCAGACCATCAGACAACAGCCACACAGTTTTCAGAAAGTGAGGTGCAGCAACAAGAGACAGCTGATTGGTCAGTATGAGTCAGCTGATTGTGGTAACGAGGTAAGTGATTGGTGGGTACATTTATTTTTTTCTGCCTATTCTGATCAGTCAAGCGTTTAAAATCAGGGCACGGTCCGTACTCCTGAAACTGTAAAGCCTAATTTACACTAATTCAACTATTAAATACAACTAATTAATTAGAATGGATGGCTGGGCAGGTGATGTGTTGTAGCTGCAACATGTGGGAGTTGTGGACTCCATTGTGGTAACAGTGACCATAAATGTAGTAAGTGTTGGCTCAGGGTTAATGAGCTGGAGTCTGAGCTCCAAACACTGTGATACATCAGGGAAGGGGGAGAATCCCCTGGATGCAGTATTCTAGGAGGCAGTCATGTTCCTTGGATTAATCATCTCTGAATTGGTGAATGGTCAGGGACAGGACTGTGTGACTGCAGAAGAGGCAGGTAGAGTGATTCAGAAGGTAGTTCCAGAGGATCCTCAGCCTTTCCCCTTGTCCAGCGTGTACGAGGTTCTTGCTCCCTGTGTGGACGAGGGTGGGGACTACAGGGAGGATGTGCTAACCATCCATAGCATCGTGGCACAGGAAGCCATTCGAGAGGGGGGAGTAAAGAGAAATAGAGGATAGCATGGTTATGGGAATAGACACTGTTCTCTGCAGCAAAGACAGAGAGTCCCAGAGGCTGTGTGTTGCCTGGTGTCAGGGTTAAGGATACGTCTTCTGGACTGGAGAAGAACTTGCAGTGGGAGAAGGACGATCCAGTTGTTGTTGTCCATGTGGGCAGCAATGACGTGGGTAGGATGAGGAAGGAAGTTCTCCTGAGGGATTATGGGGAGCACGGACAAAATTGAAAAGCAGAATCACAAAGGGTGATAATCTCTGGCTGATTACCTGAGCATCCTGATAATTGGCAAAGGGTAAATTGGATTAGAGAGGTAAATGCATGGCTCAAAGCTTGGTGTGGGAGAAATGGGCTCCAATTCATGGGAAACTGGCAGCTGTACTAGGGAAGGAGAGAGCTGTTCTGTTGGGATGGGCTCCACCTGAATCATGCTGGGACCAGTGTCCCTTCAAGTCACATAACTAGGGTTGTAGAGAGGGCTCTAAACTAATGAGAAGGGGGAGAGCTCCGAGAACAGAATGTTTAACAAATTAGGAGGAAATGAAAGAGCAGTGGCATGGGATGCAGAAGGGAAAACTGAGTCATGGTGTGACAGGCCAGGGCAGCAGTTGTAACTGATAATGTGCAAAACAGAGCAAATCCAGAGTTGTAAATAACTGCAAAAAAAATCAAAGGCAGCACGGTAGCGTAGCGGTTAGCGCGACGCTATTACAGCACCAGCGATCAGGGTTCGATTCCCGTCGCTGTCTGTAAGGAGTTTGTATGTTCTCCCCACATCTGCGTGGGTTTCCGCCAGGTGCTCTGGTTTCCTCCCACATTCCAAAGACATACGGGTAGGTTAATTTGGGGTTTAAAATGGGCGGCGTGGACTCGTTGGGCTGGAAGGGCCTGTTACCACGCTGTAAATAAAATTTTTTTTTAAAAATTTAAAATTTAATGTTGCTTATTTGAATTCATGCAGCATTTGCCCCAAGGTAAGTGAGTTGACACCACGGATAGCAACATATCAGTATGATGCAATAGAGATTACAGAAACGTGATTGCAGGGTGACCTGGACCAGGTGGTCATTGTTACAAGTTAGACACTGGTCCAAAAGAACAGGCCAAAGGTGGGGTGATGCAAAGGCAGTGAATAGTGATGTGGGATTGGTTTGGATTGAAATCATGAATAGCAGGGGAAAGAAGATATAGATAGGAGTGGTCTATAGACTCCAAAGTGTGACTCTTCAATAAGTCAGACCATGAATGGGGAAATATCTAGGGCATGTTTGAAGGGAACTACAATTACCATGGGAGATTTTAATCTACAATATGATTGGATGAACCAAACTGGTAAGGGTAGAAGAAGTGGAATGCGTCAGGGCTTGCTTCTTAGAATGTGTTTTATGGAACGTACCCCGGAACAAGCTGTTTTAGATTTGGTCTTGCGTAATGACGAAGGATTAACAAAGGATTTTGTGGTTAAAGATCCCCCTAGGGGGTAGTGACCATCATATGATAGAATTCCAAATGCAGTTTGAGGATGAACACCATGGGTCAATAACCAATGTCTTGTCTAAATAAAGGCAATTATAATGGTGTGAGAGAGGAATCGTCTAAGGTGAACTGGGCAAACAAGCTAAGAGACAGGTGAGTTAAGGAACAGTGGCAGCATTCAAACAGCTAGTCTATAATGCTCAACAAGAGTTTATCCCAATAACAAAGAGGGATTCCATGAGAAAGAGGTACAATCTGTGGTTAACAAAGGAGGTCAAAGATACTGTTAAATTGAAAACTAGAGTGTACAAAGTGGCAAGGACTGGTGGTAGGGCGGAGAACTGAGAAGTTTTTAGGATCCAGCAGAAGACTAAAAAAAAAGTTAGAAGGGAGAAAATGAATTCTGAGAGAAAATTTGCATATAGTATAAAAACAAACAGTAAGAGTTTCTGTGGATATGTAAATAGGAAGAGGGTGGCTAAGGTAAATGTGGAGTCCCTAGAGAACAAGGCTGGTGAATTAATAACAGCAAACATAGAAATGACAGATATGTTGAATAAACTTTTGAATCGGTCTTCACGGTGGAAGATATTGCTAATATCCTGAAGATATCAAATGACCTAATTTCAAATAACGTGATAGAACTTAGAAAAATCACAATTACAAGCGATAAAGTATTGTAGAAACTCAGAGAGCTAAAGGCGGATAAGTTGCCAGGACCTGATGGACTGCAGGCCAAGGTCTTAAAGGAGGTGGCTGCAGAGATAGTGGATCCATTGACTGAAAATGTTCATAACTCGCTAAACTCCAGGAGGGCACCAGAAGATTGGAAAATAACCAATGTGGTTCCCTTGTTCAAAAAAGGGGTAAGGCATAAGACAGGGAACTACAGGCCAGTTAGTTTAACCGCTATTGTTGGCAAGATGCTAGTCAATACTCAAAGAAGAAATAGGTAATCATTTAGGAAAGCTGAATATAATTAAACCTACTCAACATGGTTTTATGAAAGGTAAATCATATCTGAGAAATTTGCTTGAATTCTTTGAGGATGCAACAGGGAGAGTTGATAGAGGGGAGCCTGTAGATGTAGTCTATTTAGATTTCCAAAAGGCATTTGACAAGGTGACACATATGAGGCCAGTGCATAAATTAAAAGCCCATGATATTGGAGGAAGTGTTTTGGAGTTGATTGAAAACTGGCTGTGTCATAGAGTTGGAATAAATGGGTCCTTTTCAGACTGGAAGGAGGTAACTAGTGGAGTAACACATGATTCAGCTCCTTGCCCGCAATTGTTCACTATTTACATTAATGACCTGGAGGAAGGAACAGTGTGCAAGGTTTCCAAATTTACTGATGATATGAAGGTAGGTGGAGGGGCATGTTGTGATAAAGATACTGTGATTCTGCAATGGTATTGGTATTGGTTTATTATTGTCACTTGTACTGAGGTACAGGGAAAAACTTGTCTTGCATACCGTTCTTACGATCAATTCATTACACAGTGCACTGAGGTAGTACAGGGTAAAACCAATAACAAGATATTAAGCGAGTGGGCAAAAGACTGGCAAATGGAGCTTAATGTGGGGAAGTGTGAGGTCAGTAAAGGAAATCAAAAGGCAGATTGTTACCTAAATGGAGAGAGATTGCAAATGAGTGAAGTACAGAGGGATCCAGGTGTTCCAGTGCGTGAATCACAAAATGCTAACAGGCAGGTCCAACCAGTAGTTGAGAAGGCAAACAACATTTTGACCTTCACTGCAAAGGGGTTAGAGTTTATAAATAGGGAGGTTTTGTTGTGATTGTGCAAGATGTTGGTGAGACATCACCTGGAATACTGCACACAATTTTGGTCCCTTTACCTAAAAGAAAATATATTAACATTGGAGGCAGTCCAAAGGAGATTCCCCAGGCTCATTCTGGGATGAGAGGGTAGTCTTACCAAGAGGGACTAAATAGTTTGGGCCTGTAATTCCTTGAAGTGTGGAGAAATGAGGGGTGACCTTATTCAAACATAAACCCTGTTGAGCCCTCTTACGATCTTATATTGTATGTTGGGATGTTTTCACTCGTTGGAGAGTCATGAATAAGGGACCAATCATTTAAAACGGAGGTACATTGAAATTTCTTCTCACAGAGGCGGTGAATCTCCAGAATTCTCTGCCCCGTGGGTGGTAGAAGCTGGATCATCAGAGTGTTTAAAGTGGAGGTGGATAAATATTTGATCAAGGAGTAGAGGGCTATGGAGAAATGTCACAGCAGGGGAGCATAGATCAGCCAATGACCATGTTAAATGGTGGGGCAGGCATGAAGGGCCTGATGATCTACTCCTGCTCTGATTTTCTTGTGCTCTTCTATTCCGCAGTTATCATAGTCGGACTCCTCTCTTTTCTTGAAGATGGTCACAATTATGTCATCTCTGAGGTCCCCTGGTATATCCTCTTCTTCCCAAATGTGGGTTCCTCAAAGCTCTTCCAGATACCATCTGCTCCGGAGTCCTTGTTATTTCTTAGTTGGGATGATGGAGTCACAGGTCAGAAGATCTTCAAAGTGTTCCTTCCAATGGATGACGACTGCCTCTCTGAACCTGTACGTTCATCCCTATTCTGTGATCTCATCGGGGTGGAGCCTTGGGTGTTTGGGCTGTTTATTGGTCCTGACATGCAGCAGACATTCATGTCAAAGTTATCACCGAGTTGCTAGAGTCCTGTCCTCTCATTCCCACCTTCTGTTCTTTGGGGCCTATGTTTTTGCTGGACTTCTGCTTTTTGCTGGACTTCTGCCTTCAGGTGCCCATAGAGCTTTTTCCCTTGCTGTGAGTTGTGATGGATTTTCCAGTCCAAGAACCCCTAATGTTTGTGATTAGTTGGATCTGCAATCTCCTGGTCATTTTCATCAAACCAGTCCTGGTTTATCGTCATAGAGAACAAGAGTTTCTTCACAGGTGTCAACTCTGGTGAACTTCATGAGAGCCCATACACTGTGGACATTCTGTGGCTCCTTTAAGTGAGAATCAATAGTTTGTCTGCAAAGAGCTGCCTTTGTGCTGAGGTACAGTTTCACACACAGACTCTCACTGAGGTACAGTTTCACACACACAGCCTCACTGCGGAACTGTTCCCCAGACACCCCTTACTGAGGTTTTCTCTCCCCCCTCCCCCCTCCCCCCTCTCCCCTCCCCCCTCTCTGTAGTACAGTCCCACACACACACACACACACACACACACACACACACACACACACACACACACACACACACACACACACACACACACACCGACCCTCACTGGGGGTTCATAGAAGTTCATCCTGATCGAGTTATACTTTAACTAACTGCTTTGCACTGGCTTAAAATTCCACTGACAGATGCCATCACTGCAGTGCAGTTCCACAGACACTGAATCAAACTGGGGCATAGTCCTACAGAGCCACACTCTCACATGTATGGTTCCACATTAGCTCACTCACGTTAGGGTATGTTATGTTGCAACTTTACAAAACTCTGGATAGACGGTCCTGGAGATCTGTGTGCAGTTCTGGCTGCCACACTATAGGAAGGGTGTGATTGTCCTGGAGGGAGTGCAGAGGAGATTCATCAGGAGGTCGCCTGGTTGGAGAACTTCAGTTATGGGGACAGATTGGGTAGGGTGGGCTTGTTTTCCCTGGAGCAAAGGAGGCTGAGTGGTGAGCTGATGGACGTATGGAGTTATACGGCAGAGAAACAGACCCTTTGGCCCAACTTATCCATGTCGACCTAAGTGCTGATCTGAGCTCATCCCAATTTGCTGTGTTTGACCCATATTCCTCTAAACCTCTCCTGTCCAAATGTTTTTAAAACATTGTAATTGTACCCACCTTGACTATTTCTTCTGGCAGCTCGTTCCATAGACCCACTACCCTCTGTGTGCAAAACTTCAGAATCAGGTTTATTATCACTGACTTGTATGTCGTGAAATCTGTTGTTTTGCGGCAGCAGTACAGTGCAAGGACATAAAATTACGATAAATTGCAAAATAAATAAATAGTGCAAAAAAGGAATGACGAAGTAATGTTCATGGGTTCATGGACCATTCAGAAATCTGACGGCGGGGGGAAGAAACTGTTCCTTGAGTGTGGATCTTCAGGCTCCTGTACCTCCTCCCCGATGGTAGTAATGAGAAGAGGGCATGTCCTGGATGGTGAGGGTCCTCATTGATGGATGCCGCCTTCTTGAGGCACCATCTCTTGAAGATGTCCTCGATGGTGGGGAAGGTTGTGACCGTGATGGAGCTGGCTGAGTCTACAACCCTCTGCAGCCTCTTGCGATCCTGTGCATTGGAGCCTCCATACCAGGCTGTGATGAAACCAGTCAGAATGCTCTCCACTGTACATCTATAGAAATTTGCAAGAGTCTTTGGTGATGTACCAAATCTCCTCAAACTCATAATGAAGAAGAGCCGCTGGTTTGCCTTCTTCATGATTGCATCAATGTGTTGAGCCCAGGAACTTGAAGCTGCTCACCATTTCCACCGCTGACCCCTCAGTGAGGACTGGTGTGTGCTCTCCTGACTTCCCCTTCCTAAAGTCCACAATCAATTCCTTGGTCTTGCTGACGTTGAGTGCGAGGTTGTTGTTGCGACACCACTCAACCAGCCGATCTATCTCACTCCTGTACGCCTCCTCATTGCTATCTGAGATTCTACCAACAACAGTGGTGTTATCGGCGAATTTATAGATGTCGTTTGAGCTGTGCTTAGCCACACAGTCATGAGTGTAGAGAGAGTAGAGCAGCGGGCTAAGCACACATCCTTGAGATGCACCTGTGTTGATTGTTAGCGAGGAGGAGATGTTATTACTGATCTGCACTGACTGTGGTCTCCCGATGATGAAGTTGAGGATCCAGTCGCAGAGGGAGGTTCAGAGGCCCAGGTTTTGAAGCGCTTTGATTAGTATTGAGGGGATGATGGTGTTGAACGCTGAGCTGTAATCAATAAACAGCAGCCTGACGTATGTTTTGCTTTTGTCTGGGTGCTCCAAAGCCGAGTAGAGAGCCAATGAGATTGCATCTACTGTAGACCTGTTGTGGCGGTGGGCAAATTGCAGCGGGTCCAGGTCCTTGCTCAGGCGGGAGTTAATTCTAGCCATGACCAACCTCTCGAAGCACTTCATCACAGCAGATGTGAGTGCTACTGGGCGATAGTCATTGAGGCAGCTCACCCTGCTCTTCTTGGGCACCGGTATGATTGATGCCCTTTTGAAGCAGGTGGGAACCTCCGACTGCAGCAGTGAGAGGTTGAAGATCTCCCTGAACACTCCAGCCAGTTGGTCAGCACAGGTTTCAGTACCCTGCCAGGTACCCCGTCGGGGCCTGACACCTTTCAGGTCCCCTTTGCCCTCTCACCTTAAACTGTGCCCTCTAGTTTTAGACTCTTCTACCCTAGGAAAAAGACTGTGGCCATCCACCTTATCTGTGCTCCTCATGGTTTTATAAAACTATATAATGTCACCACCGAGCCTCCTTCGCTCCAGGGAAAACAGTCCCAGCCTATCGAGCCTGAAACCCTCTGGTCCCAGCAACATTCTTGTGAATCTTTTATGCACCATCTCTAGCTTAATCACATCCTTCCTGTACTCAGGTCACCAAAGCAGCACACGATATTCCAGGTGTGGTCTCACCAATATCTTACACAGCTGTAACATAACGTCCCGACTCTTGTACTCAACGCCCCGACTGACGAAATGTGCCATATGTCACCTTCACCACCGTCTACCTGTATCACCACTTTCAGGGAACTAAGTACTTGTTCTACAACACTGCCCAGGGCTCAGTCATTCACTGTGATGTCCTGCCATGGTTTAACTTCCCAAATGCATTACTTTGCATTTGTCTGAGTTAAATTCCACCTGCCGTTCATTTGTCCACTTTCCCAGTTGATCTCGATCCTGTTGTAACCTTAGACAACCTCCTCTACTGTCCACCACACCACCGGTTTTGGTGTCGTCCACCAACTTACTAATCATTCTCATCCAAATCGTGAATACATCTGGCGAACAACAGAGGACCCAGCACTGATCCCTGTGGCACACCACTGGTCACAGGCCTCCAATCTGAAAAACGACCCTCCACTACCTCCCTCTGACTCCTTCCACCAAGCCAATTTAGTATGTAATTGGCTCACTCACCCTGGATCCTATATGATCTAAACTTTCGGACCAGCTTTACCACGTGGAACCTTACCAAAGTCCTGCGGACAATGTCCACCGCCCTGGCTTCATCAGTTCTTTTGGTCACCTCTTTAAAAAATGAAGTAAATTCGCGAGACACGATTCCCCACACACAGATGACTATCCCTAACCAGTTCTTGCCTTTCCAAATTCAGATAGATCCCGTCTCTCAGAATCCCCTCCAGTAAGTTTCCCACCACTGATGTTAGGCTCACTGGCCTGTAGTTCTCTGCTTTGCCCTTGCAGCCCTTCTTAAATAAAGGCAAAACATTAACCACCCTCCAGTCTTCCAGTAACTCTCTGGCAGGGGCCCTGCAATTTCTTCCCTTGTTTCCCACAATGTCCTGGGACACACTTGGTTGGGCCCCAGGGATTTATACACCTTTAGGTGCCTCAAACCCGCCAACACCTCTTTCGTAACATCAATGTTTCAGGACATCACTGTTCTCTTCCCTGAATTCCCTAGCTTCCATGGCGTTTTCCACAGTAAATACGGATGAGAAATATTCATTTTAGACCAAGTCCATCTCCCAACAACCACACTGATCCTTAAAGGGATTATTCTCTCCTGAGTTACCCTTTTGCTCTTAATATACGAATAGAATCTTTCCGGTTTCTCCTTTACCTTATCTGCCAAGAATATCTTGTGTCCCTTTTTTGCCCTCCTGATTTCCTTCTTAACTGTAGTCCTACATCCCTTATACTCCTCAAGGGATTTGCTTGATCCCTGCTGCCTAGACCTGACCAGAGCCTCAGTATCCCTCGTCAGCCAGTGTTCCCTACTCCTGTCACCTTTTCCCATGGTAGGGGTATCAAAACAAAGGGACATATATTTATGGTGAGAGGAAGTCGTTTTAAAGGGAAAGATCACAGAGTCAAAGTACTAGAGTGTACAGTAAGTTTTTTACGCAGAGTAGTTAATATCTAGAATGTGTTGCCAAGGGAGATGGTGGAATCAAATACAATTACTACATTAAGAGGCACTTAAATAGGCCAGACATAGAGGGATATGGTCCTGATGTGGGAAAATGAGATTAGTGTAGATGGGCAAAGAATTCAGCAGGGACGTGGTGGGCCGAAGGGCCTGTTTCTGTGCTGTACCTCTCTATGACTCTATAACTGGAATCCCACAGAGACTGACCCAGGCAGGGACACAGTTGCACTGACTCTTCTCCTCAGTGGTTCCTCCTTACTGAAGAAAGCAGCACTGGTGCATTGCCGACTGCCTCAGACAGAACTGGAAAACGCCACTGTCCTTGCTGCCAACCTTCACCCAGCCGTCACCTTCACTTCATCCACCTCTGAGTCTTCGCTTCTCTGTCTCCATTTCGGGAGACAGGCTTGGCACAAACATCCCGAACACGCCCACCGGCTGCCACAGCTGTCTTGACTGTACTTCATCCCGCCCAGACCCGTGAGGACTCCTGTTCCATTCTCATCTTCTCCAGCTCAGTTCCTTTCTTGACCATTTCATTTCCAATTGTCAACGTGACTTTGACCACTTGACTTCTCCGCTCCTCTGACCCACTCCAACTCACCCCCTCTGAACGTGCAGCTCTCTGCTCACTTCAGACCAGTCCCAACCTCGTCATCAAACTCGCAGATAAGGCAGTGCTGTTGTGGTCTGGTGGACTCACCTCTACCTTACGGAAGCTGGACAGCAGTTCTCGGAAACCTCCTCGTACCCACCCCTGGACCATGACCTCACTAAGGAATGCCAGGCCACTGTCTCTGGGACTGTTACTGATCTCGTTGCATCAGGAGATCTCCCCTCCACAGCCTCCAGCCTGATAGTGTCCTGCCCCAACCTAACCCCACACTGCCCACTTCTTTCACTTAGCCAAGATCCACAAACAGGACTGCCCTGGTCGCCCCATTGTTTCTGCCTACTCTCGCCCCACTGAACCTACCTCCTCACAGCTTGACTCTACCATGTCTCTCCTTCTCCAATCCCTTCCCACCTATACCTGGGACATCTCTCATGCCCTCCACCATTTTGATAACTTACAATTCCCTGGTCCCAACCATCTCATTTTCACCATGGACACCATCTCTAAACACCTCCATCCAATGCCAGGAAGGTCTTAGGGCCATCCATTTCCTTCTGGAACAAAGACCCAACCAGTTCCCCTTCACCAACAGTCTCACCCACCTTGTTCTTACCCTTAACAAATTCTCTTTCGATTCCTTCCACTTTCTACAGTATGGGCCCCAGCTACGTTAGTCTTTTTGTTGGCTACCGTGGAACGGTCCTTGCTCTGGCACCCCTTGCCAGCTCTTTCTCTGTTACATTGATGACTGCACTGGTGCTGCTCATCAACTATATTGCCTTTGCCACCAACTTCCACCCTGCCCTCAAATTCACCCAAAATATCTCTGAAACTTTTCTTCCTTTTCTAGACCTGTCTCCATCTCAGGACATCTTCCACAAATCCACTTTCTCCCACAGTTACCTCGACCACATCTCGTCCCACCTAGACTCCCGTGACCCCAATCTTTGTTCTCAGTTTCTCCGTCTCCACCGCATCTGTTCTTAAGATGAGGCTTCCTGCTCTAAGCTTTCTGAAATGTCCTCCTTCCTCAGGAAGCATGGTGTTCACTCTGCTGTGGTTGATGGAGCCCTCACAAGTATTTCCTCCATTTCCCACACACCTGCTCTCATCCCCTTTCCCCAGACACCCTCGTCCTCACCTTTCATCTCACTGGCTTCTGCATTCAGTACATCATCCTTCGCCACCTCTCCCAGCTCCAACGGGACCCCATCACCAGCCACATCTCCCCCTTTTCCCCATCCCTTTCTGATTTCCACAGGGACCACTCTCTCCATGTCTCACTGGTCGTCTCATCCCTCCACACCCACCCCTCCCCTTTCCATAGCACCTTCGCCTGCAACCGTAGCAGGTGAAACACGTGCTTAGATCCTGGATGGTGGGAAGGGAGGAGGTGTTGAAACACTTGTCTCAGCACCTCCTCCCTCACCACCATCCAGGACCTAAGCGGCCCTTCCAGGCGAGGCAGAGATTCATCTGCACCTCATCCAACCTCGTCTACTGCATGTGGAGCTCATGATGTGGCTTTCTCAAGCGTAGACAAGGAGAGTGACTTGCAGAGCACCTGCGATCGGGCTGCAATGGCCATTTTAAGCTTCCGGCTCTGTGTCCCTTCAACCCGCCTCCCCATTCCCACACCGACACATCTGTCCTCGGCCTCCTCCACTGCCAAGAGAGGCGAAATGAAAACTCAAAGAACAACACCGCATGTTCTACAACCCAATGGTATGAGCACTGAATTTCCCAATTTTAGGTAACCCACACCCCCTGCGTTCTTTTTCCACTCTTACCAGTCCACCCAGGCTCTCCCTCCCTTTGTTCACCTTTTCCATCCTCCCCTCCCCACCCCCCTGCCACCTACTTGGTTCATCTGCCCATCATCCCTCCCTTATCTAGTTCCACCTATCACCTACCAGCCTCTGTCTCACCCCTCCCCGTCGCTGGTATATACTGGCCACCTTCCTTCTACTCTCAGTTTTCCTGCAGGGTCTCGACCTGAAACATTGACCATCCTTTTGCCTCCACAGATGCTCCTCGACCCCCTGAGTTCCTCCAGCAGATTGCTTCTGTCCTCCAGCTCCGTCACACGTGCGTCGACGATGAGACATTCGGCACTGGTACCTCCGAAATGTCTTCCTTCTTCCTGAACCATGGCTTCCCCTCTCCCATAGAGGACAGAGCCCATTGCCATATTTCCTTTATTTCCCACATAGTCATAGAGTTGTACAGAACGGAAACAGGCCCTTCAGCCCAACTCACCTATACCGACTAAGTTGTCTACCTGAGCTAGTCTGTGTTTGGCCCATAAGCCTCTAAACCTTTCCCATTTCTGCTCACAACACCTCTCCCCCTTGGACAGAGCGAGAACAGAATTCCCCTGGTCCTCATCTCCACCACACCAGCCTCCGCATTCAATGGATCATCCTTTACTGACTTCCACCACCTTCAATGAGATTCCACCATCTGAGTCATCCTTCCCTTGCCTCTACTTCAAAGGGACTCTGCTCTTTGTGACTCCCCAGTTCATTCTTCCATTTCTAATAAACATTCCCCTCCCACCGCCCTTTCCCACGCAACCACAGGAGAGAGTTTCCTGCATCTACTGTTAGTTCAGCATCTTAGCTTTCTGATCTTTCCTCTTGCTGTGGTACTGTTCAACAGATGCTCACATTCACTCGTCGCTCTTCCACACATGCTGACCCTCACTCAGGTACATTTTCACAGGTACTCATCTTTACTGAGGTACAATCCACATTCGACATGTTGCAGTTCTATAGAAACTGACTTGCACTGGGTACATTACCACAGACATTGACAATCACTGGGGCACATTTCCACAGACATCACAGATGAACAATCACACACACACTATATCTCACTAGTTCCATGGACACCATCCCTCCCTGGGACACAGTTCCACAGACACCGTCCCTCCCTGGGACACAGATCCACAAGTATTTCTCATCCTTTTATGCATTAGCCAGTTGGGTTCTCCTTGCATTAACTGTTGTACATCTGGCAGCCTCCAGATGCTGGGTATATTCCTGGTACCTGGGTTACGTAAGCAAGGGGGAGACTGGTGGGGGAAGAGGTTTACTCAGTACTGTATATAACCTTATCAGCGCACTGCTGTGGAGTTCCTGGTCCCACCCACAGTCAGACCACAGGGTCTTCATGTTCACCTGAGGGGCCGGTGCCCAGCTTGCTACAAGGACGGGGTAGTTTGGTCACCAGCTGGTGCACACTTGGCACTGGCTGAGTAACGTCACACTCTGAGTGTGGCCTGCCATGGGGGCAGTTTATCTGTGCTGTACACTGCACCCTCCAGTTCTGATATACTGTAGCTTTAAAAACAAACTGATCTGAGCAAATGCCAAGTAGTACTCACTCTGCAGGATAAGAAGTGGGACCCTTGTGGAGACAGAGCTTTCAGCAGGAGAAGACCACACTGTCAGTCGGTGAGGGGCTGGCAGTGCAGGGGATGTGTCAGTGCAGAGCTGTGCCAAGCATTAGATAAGTGTCTATTCTTGGCAGGGTTTGATTACATAGAACAGGCCAGAGCTGCTGTCAGGTTGGATTACAGGAGCAGAGTTGTGTGAAGGCTGTCGTGTTAAGGCAGCCAGTGGATAACAGCCCAAGGCTCAGTCTCCCCAGCAGTAGGAGAAGAATGGAGTACACAGATTCTGCTGCTGAGATGTTGAGACTGCCCTCAGCTCAGCCAGTGTGTTCAGACCCCAGCTCCCAGCCGCTGCCAACACCAGGCAGCACTGCGTAGTTCTGGAGCTGCTGCTGGAGGAGGGTGGGTGGAGCCACAGACATGTTGAACGTGCTGACTGGAGGACCCTTCACACAGGAAGCACACAGCTCCTTCGGACTGGGACACATGAATGGCAGACAGCCGGGGACACTCAGATGACCAGGTCACAGTGCACTGGGCTGACTGTTCTTTTTACCATCTAGCTCTGTTTGTGAGGAGTTATTGGTATTGGTTTATTATTGTCACTTGTACTAAGGTACAGTGAAAAACTTGTCTTGCATACTGATCGTACAGGTCAATTCATTACACAGTGCAGTTACATTGAGTTAGTACAGAGTGCATTGAGGTAGTACAGGTAAAAACAATAACAGTACAGAGTAAAGTGTCACAGGTACATAGAAAATGCAGTGCAATAAGGTGCAAGGTCACAACAAGGTAGATCGTGAGGTCAGAGTCCATCTCATCGTATAAGGGAACAGTTCAATAGTCTTATCACAGCGGGATAGAAGCTGTCCTTGCGCCTGGTGGTGTGTGCCGTCAGGCTCCTGTATCTTCTACCTGATGGAAGAGGAGAGAAGAGAGAATGATCCGGGTGGGTGGGGTCTTTGATTATGCTGGCTGCTTCACCAAGGCAGCGGGAGGTAAAGACAGAGTCCAAGGAGGGGAGGCTGGTTTCTGTGACGGACTGGGCTGTGTCCACAACTCTCTGCAGTTTCTTGCGGTCCAGGGCAGAGCAGTTGCCGAACTGGGCACTCAGTCCCAAAAAATAAAAATTAGTGAGTTTCCTAAAAATTGTGTCAGATTTCAGAGTCCCTGATATATTCCCCAGCAGCCAAGGGTCCTGAAGAAGGCATTTAATGTGCTTGCCTTCATAGGCTGAGCCATTGAGTGTAAGAGTTGGGACGTCATGTTGTAGCTGTACAAGACATTGGTTAGAATGCACAGAGCACTGTGAACAGTTCTGGTCTCCGCACTACGGGGAGGATGTGGTAGCCATTGAGGAAGTGCAGAAGTGAGGTCTGGAATGGAGAGCCATAGTTACAAAGAGAGATTGAATGGGCTGGGTTTATTCCCACTGGAATGTAGGAGGCTGAGGGGTGAACTTATAAAATTATGAAGGGCATAAATAGGGTAAATAGTCCAAATCTTTTTCCCAGGGCAGGGGAGTCTAGAACTAGAGGACGCAGGTTTAAAGTGAGAGGGGAGAAAAGTAAAGGAGATCTGAGGGGTAGGTTTTTCACCCAGAGGGTGGTGTTTATCTGAAACAAGCTGCCAAAGGAGGTGGTGGGGCAGATACAATCACAGTGCTTAAAGGCCTGTGGACACGGCTAGGAAAGGCGTAGAGGGGTCCGGGTCTATTGCAGATCAATGGGATTAGGGTAGAAGGGCATCACGGTTGGTATGGATGAAGTGGGCCGAAAGGGCTGTTTCTGTTCAGTAATTCTGTGAGCATTCGGCTGCCCCTTGTGTGATTGGGGGCTGGCACAATGACAGTACTTGTAGCTGTCTGAAAGTTGGGAGGATCCATGCTTCAGGTCCCACCGCCTCAGGCCATGCAGCAGGTTCCTTTAAGATGCACTGAGGCATGTCTCACTTGCGTTAGCTTTGATCCCCATGGCATTAAATGGCGTTACCATCACTGAATTCCCACCACCAACACCCTGGGGGTCACCGTCAACCAGAAACCCAACTCACACAGGAAACACACGGCTAATACCCCGGCTACGATAGTAGGACAGAGGCTGGGGATCCTGCAGAGAGTAACTCACCTCCTGACACCACAAAGCCTTTCCTCACCAATAAGCAACAAGTCAGGAGTGTGATAGAATGCCTTACCTGGGAGAGTGCTGCTCCAACGACTCTGGGAGGGCTCAATACCATCCAGGATAAAGCAGCCCATTTTGTAGGCACCCCACCCACTACCCTAAACATCCGTTCCCTCCACCATTGGGTGCACAGTGACTGCAGTCTGTACCATTCACAAAATGCACTGCAGTTACTCACCCAGTCTACTCCCACAGCACCTCCCACATCTGTGACCTCTACCACCAAGGAGGACAAGAGCACCACCACCTGCAAGTTCCTTTGCGCTCACGCACCATCCTGACTTGGAGTTATATTGCCAGTCCTTCTTCACCGCTGAGTCCATACCCTGGAACTCCCTCCCCAACAGCACCTTCACCAGAGGGACTGCAGCAGTTCATAAAGGCAACACCCCAACACCTTCTCGATGACAGTTAGCGATGGGCTATAAACACTGGCCTTGCTAACGATGCCCAGATCCCAGAAAGTGAATAAGTAAAGACCTCCTTCTGTACGACGGTCCATTATGTCCATGGGCCATGCATGAGCCAATGAATTTGCAGAAATTAGTGTCAGGGCATGCAGTGACCATGCCTTTGCTCACATCACGTGCATTGAAGGCTCAGAGTCAACGTGATTCCCCCCGAGATCTGCAGTTGTGCTAGTGGGATTATTATAGGTGTGCTTTTTGGATTATAAGCAAAGAGTGCTGAGAGAGAGAGAAGCAGCGGCTGTTAAGGGTTAGAGCCTTGTAAAGGACAAATTGCAGGAAGTCAGAGGCAGAATAATCTGTGTGGTTGGTATTGATGAATTCTGTCTAAAGTCATTTAGAGTTAGAGAATAAATGGTGTTTGGAGTTGAAAGGGTGGCTAGCAAGGCAACTACAAACAGGATTGACCCCTGTAGGGGACAGAGGCTAGTAGCTGCATTTAAGGTTGAAGTGTGTAAGGTACAGCACATGGAGGTCCTATCAGTGCACAATAGTTTGCAATATTTTATATCATATCTTGGCAATTTCATGTAACATCAAATGTAATATCATTTGTAGTGCCTGTATTGATATTGTTTTACTAGTGATGTTTGGTCAGGTTTTAAGAAACTGTTTAGAAGAGTTCTGAGTTGTGCTGCTCTGTGAACCTTATCTGATTTTCTCCACTCGATGGGTCCAGACTGAACTCAGAAACAAAAGAGCTGCAGGAGAAACTACCTACTCTTCTCAACAAGGCAACTCAGGGGTGTGGTGAAATACTCTGCATTTGTTTGGATGATCTCCAACATCTCCCTGGAAACTAAACATCATCCAGGACAAAACAGCCCACTTGATTGGCATCCCACCCACCACCTTAAACATTCACTCCCTCCACCACCACCCACGGTGGCTGCAGTGTGCACCGTCCACCAAACGTGTTCCAGTTACTCACTTTTCCCATTTCCATCTGCTCATCACCCGCACACCTACCCACCTGAGTTTTGTCTCCCCGGCCCATCCTCCCTATCCCCTCCCTTACCTGGTTCTACATCACCTTCCAGCCTCTGTCTTTACCTGCCCCCATTCCACCCCCCCCCCCCAACCTGGCTCCTCCTGCCCATCATCCCCCACCTCACCTGGTTCCACCTATCACCTACCAGACTCTGTCTCACCCCTCCCCCCCTTCATACCGGCTACCTTCCCTCTACCCTCTCAGTCCTGATGCAGGGTTTTGATCCAAAATGCCAACCATCCCTCTGCTTTTACAGATGCTGCCTGACCCACTGAGTTCCTCCAGCTGTTTGTTTTCTGCTCCAGATTCCAGTGTCTGCAGTCTCCTGTGAGTCCTTGGAAATGTATTTCTAGTCCTTGATTATCACTGAGTCTCAGTCCTGGAACTCTTTCCCCAACAGCACTGCAGGAGAATCTTCACCAGAAAGACTGCAAGGAGGCAGCTTCCCCACCTTCTCAAGGGAAAACACCTCGATGTAACCAACATGCAACATGCTCTGGTGTAAACCACACCCCCAATGGAACACCACCTAATATAATGCACAGCTTGACTATAAGATTACCCACACCCCTCCCTGTGATATTCTGTGATGTACTGTGCCCTCGCTGTAACACCCACTGTCAGAACCCACACCCTCACTCTCTGATATAACTCAAACCCCACTGTAACATTGTTATAATCCACTCTCCTACGGTAACACCCTGATATAACCTATACCCTCACAGTAACTGTCTCTGATATAACCTACTCCCTCACAGTAACTCTCTCTGATATAACCCTGTAACCCTCTGATATGCTGCACACCATTGCTATAATCCCTACGCTGCGATAAAGCCTGTCACATGTGCAGTAACTCTCTCTGCTGTACACAGTGATGCTACTGGTAAACCCTTTGATGCATCATAACCATCATCCTCTAACCTTACCAACCTGATGTAATTGCAGCCTTCACTTTAACATTCTGAGGTAACCCAGGCCCTAAATGTAAGGAATTCTGATACACATCTCACCCTCACCAAAGAGATTTTATGTATATTAAGGGAAAAAGAGTAACTAGGGAGAGAACAGGGCCCCTCAAAGACCAAGGTGGACATCTTTGTGTAGAGCTGCAGGAGATGGGCAAGGTCCTCAGTGAATATTTGTTTTTAACGTGGAGAAAGACATGAAGAATTTGGAACTTGAGTTCGTTAATGGGAAGGTCCCGGGGACGGTCTGCATTACAGCAGAGGAGGTGCTGGGTGTTTTAAATTATATGAAGGTAGATAAACCGCCAGAGCCTGACCAGGTATATCCAAGAACACTGTGGGAAGCTAGAGAAGAAATTGCAGGAGCCCTGGCTGAGATATATGCATCATTGTTAGTCATGGGTGAAGTGCCGAAAGACTGGAGGTTTGCTAATGTTGTGCCTTTATTTAAGAAGGGTGGCAAAGAAAAACATGGGAACTATAGACCAGTAAGCCCAATATCTGTGGTAGGTAAGTTACTGGAGGGGAAATCTGTGGGATAAGATATTCATGCATTTGGAAAGTCAGGGGTTGATAAGGGATAGTCAGCACAGCTCTGTGCGTGGGAGATCATGTCTCATGAATTTGACTGAGTTGTTTGAAGAAGTGACGAAGAAGGTCAATGAGGGCAGGGCGGTAAATGTAGTCTATATGGATGTCATTAAGGTCTTTGATAAGGTTCTGCATGGCAGGCTGCTATGGAAAGTTAGATGGCATGGGATCCAGGGAGAGCTGGCTAATTGGATACACAATTAGCTCGATGGCAGGAAGCAGAGTGTGACGGTGGAAGGTTGTTTCTCGGACTGGAGGCCTGTGACTAGTGGTGTTCCCCAGGGGTCAGTGCTGGGCCCACTGCTGTTTGTCACTTATATCAATGATTTGGATGAGAATGTACAAGGCAGGGTCAGTAAGTTTGCAGATGACACTAAAATAGGTGGTGTCGTGGACAGTGAAGATGGTTCGGGATTTACAGGGGGATCTTGAGCAGCTGGGTCAGTGGGCTGAGGAATGGCAAATGGAGTTTAATTCGGATAAGTGCGAGGTGTTGCATTTTGAGAACACAAATGGCGGTCAGACTTTCATAGTGAACGGTAGGGCCCTGGGGAATGTTGTAGAACAGAGGGCCCTGGGAGTACAAGTACATGGTTCTTTGAAAGTGGCATCACAGGTAGACAGGGTGGTGAAGAAGGCTTTTGGCACACTGGCTTTCATCAGACAGAGCACTGAGTATAGAAGTTGGGATGTTATGTTGCAGTTAAGATGACACGGTAGTGTAGCAGTTACTGTAATGCTATTAGAGTGCCAGTGATTGGGGTTCAATTCCCGCCGCTGTCTGTAAGGAGTTTGTACGTTCTCCCCGTGACTGCGTGGGTTTCCTCTGGGTGCTCCGGTTTCCTCCCATATTCCAAAGACGTACAGGTTAGTAGGTTAACATGGGTGTATTTGGGTGGCGCGGGCTCGTTGGACCGGAAGGGCCTGTTACCGTGCCGTATAAATAAAGTTTTAAAGTTAAAGTAAAGTTGTACAAAACATTGGTATTGGTTTATTATTGTCACTTGTACTGAGGTACAGTGAAAAACTTGTCTTGCATACCGATCGTACAGGTCAATTCCTTACACAGTGCAGTTACATTGGGTTAGTACAGAGCGCATTGAGGTAGTACATGGTAAAACAATGACAGTACAGAGTAAAGTGTCACAGCTACAGAGAAAGTGCAGTGTAAGTAGACAATAAGGTGCGAGGTCACAACAAGGTAGATCATGAAGTCATAGTCCATCTCATTGTATAAGGGAACCATTCAATACTCTTATCACAGTGGGGTAGAAGCTGTCCTTAAGTCTGGTGGTACGTGCCCTCAGGCTCCTGTATCTTGAAGAGGAGAGAAGAGAGAATGAACCGGGTGGGTGGGGTCTTTGACTATGCTGGCTGCTACACCAAGACAGCGAAAGGTAAATACAGAGTCCATGGAGGGGAGGCTGGTGTCTGTGATGTGTGCACAACTCTCTGCAGTTTCTTGCGGTCCTGGGCAGAGCAGTATCAAGTCATGATACATCCAGATAGGATGCTTTCTATGGTACATTGATAAAAGTTGGTGAGAGCCAAAAGGGACAAACTGAATTTCTTTAGCCTCCTGAGGAAGTAGAGGCGCTGGTGAGCTTTCCTGGCTGTGGCATCTACGTGATTTGACCAGGACAGGCTGCTGGTAATGTTCACTCCCAGGAACTTGAAGCTCTCAACCCTCTGGACCTCAGCACCGTTGATGTAGACAGATGCATGTACACTGCCCCCTTTCCTGAAGTCAATGACCAGCTCTTTTGTTTTGTTGACATTGAGGGAAAGGTTGTTGTCATGACACCATTCCACTAAGCTCTCTATCTCCTTCCTGTACTCCAACTCATCGCTGCTTGAGATACGGTCTACAACGGTGGTATCATCTGCAAACTTGTAGATGGAGTTAGAGCAGAATCTGACCACACAGTCATGAGTTCCTCAACCAGGGAAGGGACCAGACTAGACCTTGTATTGGGAATGAGCCTGGTCATGTGATCGGGATTTCGGTGGGAGACCTTTTTGGGAACAGTGATCATGACTGTAAGTTTTCAGATAGTTGTGGACAAGGATAAGACTGGAGCTCGGGGGGATGTGATAAATAGGGGGGAAAGCAAATTACAGCAGTGCCAGGCTGGAGCTGGGGGGAGAGTAGATCGGGAGCAGCTGTTGTTGGGCAAGTCCACATCCGACATGTGGGAGTTGTTTGAAGGCAGGCTGGTCAGAATTCAGGACCAACGTGTTCCTGTGAAGAAGAAAGGCAAGGCTGGCAAGGTTCAGGAACCTTGGATGATGAGAGATGTTGCAGATTTAGTCAGAAAGATAAAGGAAGCTTATGTAAAGTTTAGGAAGCTGAAATCGGACAGGGCCCTTAAGGAAATATAAAAGGAGCAGGGGAGAACTTAAACAGGGAATCAGAAGGGCCAAAAGGGGTCATGAAATGTCCCTGGCGTGTACATACATAGAACATAGAACACTACAGCACAGTTAGAGGACCTTCGGCCCAAGATATCTGTGCCGACCATGATGCCAATTTAAATGGCACGTTTGCCTGCACACGGTCTCTCCACACCCTGCCTGTTCGTGTGACTGTCTAACTGCCACTTAAATGTTGCCGTTATACCTACTTCCACTTTCTCCCCTGGCAACAAGTTACAGGTATCTAATGCTGTGTAAAAAACTTACCACGAAAATCTCCTTTCAACTTTCCCCTCTCACCCTAAACCCACGCCCTCTAGTATTTGACATTTCCACCCTGGGAAAAAGACTGACTATCTACCATGTGTATTCATCTCATAGTTTTATAAACTTGTATCAGGTCAGCCCTTACCCTCTGACACTCCAAGTTTGTCCAATCTCTCCTTATATCAAACACTTTCTAATCCAGGCAACATCCTTTTGACCTGGTTCTGCACCCTGCCAGGGGAGGCAGAAGTACATGTGGTAGCAACATTTAAGAAGCCTTTGGACAGACGCACGAACAGGCAGGGATGGAGGGATACGGACCATGTGCAGGCAGATGTGCGGTTTAAATTGGCATCATGGTCAGCACAGACATGGTGGGCTGAAGGGCCTGTTCCTGTTGTACGTATGTTCAGACAGGAACACAAGCTGAGTCTGATATGTACCAGGGCTGCATCCTGTTGTGCTGCCTACAGCTCAGGGAGACACTTGGGTCACCATCGCCTCAGTTGGTTCTTCCTTTCCCAGATACGATCACCTTCCAGCCTCCTTGCTCAAAGACTGGTTGGGAAGAAGGGAGGAGCTTTATTCCAATTTATTTCATGAATCGTTTGAACCGGAACAATCAGAGTGGGCTATGATCCAAGCAGCCTGCTCAGGAGAGCACGTGTCACAAAACAGGACTGGAGTTCTGCCACAGTGCATTTGGAGGCACCGTGTGAGCTACACACTTCACCCAGACACTGTCCACTACCGCCTGTAGACATCATCCCCTACTGCCTGTAGAGACCACCCTTTACTACCTGTAGATGCAATTCTCTTCCATCTGTAGCCACTGCTGTCTACCGCCTGTAGACACCGTCCTCTACTGCCTGTAGAGACTGTTGTCTACCATCTGTAGATGGAGTCCCCTACCGCCTGTAGAAACTATTGTGTACCGCCTGTAGAGACCATCCTTTACTGCCTGTAGACACCGTCTCTATAGACTTAGAGACAGGTCAGGAGATGAACAGTGGCAGAGACTCAAACAGCTGAACTATAACACTCCCCAGGAATTTATCCTAATTAGATAGGGATTCCATGAGAAAGCAGCACACTCTGTGGTTAACAAGGGAGGTCAAGGATAAGGTTAAATTGAAAAGCAGAGTGTACAAAGTGGCAACGGCTGGTGGGGTAGAGCAGAGGATAGGATCCAGCAACGAAAGATTAAAAAGCTTATAAGAAGGGAAAACATGATTTTGAGAGAAAACGTGTGTAATATCTAAACAAACAGTAAGAGATGCTCTGGATATATAAATAGGAAGAAGGCGGCTAAGGTAGGTGTGGGACCTGTAGGGAGCAAGGCCGGTGAATTAATAACAGGAAACTGAGAAATGGCAGAACTGTTGAACTCAGTTTTTTTTGCATCATTTTTCACTGTGGAGGACTCTGCAAACATCTGCAACATAACAGATGGGCCAACTTCAAATAACAGTAAAAACCCCAATCACAAGTGATTGGAGAAACTCACAGGAAACTCCTGCCTTCTTGTGTCCTTGAATCAGGAAGGCTCAGATAGCTACAGAACAGGTGCTGGTAAATGGGGTTAGTATGCATGGGTAATTGATGGCCAGCATTGATGTGGTGGGCTGAAGGGCCTGTTTCCATGCTATGTGACTTGATGACAGCCTCTCCTCTATCTGTGCACAGTTTCTTGTGCCTTGGATGTGAGTGTGTGAAGTTAAGCAAAGGCCTTCTCATGGCCGTGGTCCATGGCATGGGGACTCACATCCCTACACTACATCGCAAGCAATGGTGCAGAGAAACACGGACAGGGCTCACTGCTGAGGATGCCCTTACACCCACTGGCCGTCCTGTGTCACCACTGAGCTTCTTCCTTTCCCAGTTGTCAATGAGGCGATGCCGACTCTGCTGTGAGTCGAGCAGAGCTGACCGGATGGATTGATCAATCTCAGGGAGGTTTTATGGTGTCTTAGCCTTGGTGATGGCCTCCAGTTACTCTTTGATTCAAGAGCATCTGCAGCTGCTTTCAGGCCCAAATAAATCCCATCTTTCTGCACAGAGGCATGAGGAGATAACTGCTGCAACCTTCTCAACACTTCCTCAACAGTGGGGTTCAGGAAAAACTTCCTAATTCCCTCTGATGTTGCAGTTCAGGTGTTGCCAGGACTGGAGTACTTATCAGGAGAGACTGGATCGGCTGGGACTGTTTTCCTGGAGTGAAGGAGGCTGAGGGGTGACCTTATAGAGGTTTATAAAATCATGAGGTGCATGGAAAAGGTGAATGTCACAATCTTTTTCCCCAGGGTAGGGGGTCAGGGTAGGTTTAGGTAAGAGGGGAACAATTTATAGGGGACCTGTGTCAGGAGCAGGGGCTGCTGGGCTGTCTTTACCCAGGAGTACGGCACGGATCTGATCAACCTTGGTGAAGGCCTTGGCTTGGCTAAACCCTGGGGGACAGGGACTGCTCATGGTCCAACTGGAACCCCACGCAGCCTGACACTTCCAGCACTGCGACCCCACTGATGAGCTGCCCACGGCCTGAGCTGCCATCCTCACCGAGGCCGCCACAGGTTCACAGACAGGTCTGATGGAGTGGGGGCCATTCCCTCACAGGTGGTGCCCGACAGCAGGGGCTTCTCTCCCTCCTCCGCTCTGAGGGCACAGGTCTTCTCCTGGAAGCAACCCACTGCCTGATGGGAGGACAAGGCACCACGGAGGCTGACTGACAGCTCTCCCCTTGCCCCTGACAGCAGCACTTCCAGCAGGACTCTGCAGTGAATCCTCAGACACACCTGGGCCACAGCCCCCACTGAATGCAGAGGACAGAGGGGCCTGGCATTCTGCTGCTGAGACCTGTGGCTCAGGTGAACCCTTTCCTCACAGATCATGGGAAGGCAGTAGACTAGGATAATCTGTGGAAAACTGTCGGAGTGCTGGTCTAATGTGGATCTTCAGCGCCACCTCCATACACACAGTACGATCTGGAATCACATGACCATCACTCCAGATCGGATAGTGTTACAGCTATTTCAAGCTGCTGCAGATTAACGGGAGCTGCCAACAAAGCAGAGTTTAATCACAGAAAGAAGAAACACCCTGAGACACAATCTCAAACCCAGGCCTCTAACCACTGACACAATCCCTGCCCCTAACCATGGACACACTACCAGCTTCTAACCACAGACACAATCCCCACCCTTAGCCACAGATGCAGTACCAACCTCTAACCACAGACACAATCCCTGCCTCTAACCATGGACACACTACCAGCTTCTAACCATAGACACAGACCCGGCCTCTAACCACAGCCTCAGCTTCCAGTCACAAACACAGTCCTACAGATACTGTTATAGAACATAGAACAGCACAGCACAGGAACAGGCCCTTCAGCCCACAGTGTTTGTGCCAACCATGATGCCAATCTCAATGTAGATCTGTCTGTACAAGGTCCATATTCTTCTATTCTCTGCCTGTTCCTGTGTGTCTATAAATGCTTCTTAAATGTTGCTATTGTATCTGCTTCAACCACCTGCCCTGGCAGCTCATTCCAGGCACCCACCACTCTCTGCGTAAACAAAACTTGCCTCATAAATCACCTTTAAACAGTCCCCCTCTCACCTTAAATCCGTGCCCTCTAGTATTTGACATTTCCACTCTGGGAAAAGGACATTGACTACCTCAGCCTCTCATAAACTTATAAACTTCTGTCAGGTCGCCCCTCAGCGTCCGACTCTCCAGGGAAAACAATCCAAGTTTGTCCAACTTCTTATAAGCTAATACTCTAATCCAGCCAACATCCCGGTAAACCTCTCCAAAGTCTCCACATCCTTCCTGTGGTGTGGTAATGGGAACTGCACACGATGCTCCAAATGTGGCCTAACCAAAGTTTCATAAGCTATAACATGACTTCCCGACTTTATACTCAGTGCCCCAGCCAATGAAGGCAAGTATGCAGTACACCTTCTCCGTCACCCTGTCTAATTGTGTTGCCACTTTCAGGCAGCTATGGACTTGCCCCTCAAGATCCCACGGTACATCAATGCTTCTACAGATCCTGTCATTTACTGTACCTTACATTTGACCTCCCAAAGTACAACATCTCACACTTGTCTGGATCAAACTCCTTCAGCTATTTCTCTGCCCATATTTCCAACTGATGTATATCCTGCTGTATCCTTTAACAATCTTCCTCACTGTCCATAATTCCACTAATCCTTGTGTGGTCTGCAAACTTACTAATGAGGCCAGCTAAACTGTCATCCAAAGCACTTACATACATGACAAACAACAGAGGTCCCAGCACTGATCTCTGTGGAACACCACCGGTCACAGACCTCCAGTCAGAATAACACCCCTCCACCACTAACCTATGGCCAAGTCAATTTTGAATCCAACCTATCAAGTAACTGAGGATCCCATGTGACTTAATCTTTTGGACCAGCCCACAATGCGGGACGTTGTCAAAAGTTTTACTAAAGCCCAGGTGCACAATATCCACTTCCCTCCCCTCATCAATCACCTTCATCACCTCCTCAAAAAACTCAGTTATGTTTGTGAGACATGACCTGCCCCGCACAAAGCCATGCTGTTCCAGATGTGAATAAATCCCACTGTTCAGAATCTTCTCCAGTAATTTCCCTAGCACTGATGTGAGGCTCATCGGCCTATAATTTGCTGAATTATCCCAATTGTCCTTAAACAAGGAAACAATTTTGGCTATTCTCCAGTCTTCTGAGACTTTGCCTGAGGCTAAAGAGGACACAAAGATCTCTGTCAAGGCCCCAGCAACCTCCTGCCCTTGTCTCCCTCAGTATACTGGGATAGATACCATCAGGCCATGGGGACATCCACCTTAATGTTCTTCAAGAGACTCAATATCTCCTCCTCAATAGCGACATGTCTTAGAATATCAATGTCGTTTCCCCCCCCCCCCCCACCCCCCCCCCCCACTGATCTCACCATCATCCATGCCCCTGTCCTCGGTGAATACTAATGTGAAGAAATTCAGTATTTCACCCACTTCCTCTGGCTTCAGGCATAAACGTCCTTGAGTGGTCCTACCCTCTCCCTAGCTACCTTCTCCTGATTTACGTCTAAAATGCTTTGGGATTCTCTTTAACCCTACTTCCCAAGGACATTTCATGGCTCCTTTTAGCCCTTCTGATTCTTTGTTTAAATTCTTTCCTCCTTCCATAATATTCTTCAAGGGCCCTATCTGATTCTGGCTTCCTAAACCATACATTTGCTTCCTTTTCCTTTTTGACTAAACTTACAGTATCTCTAGTTACCGGAATCTTGCTATACTTATCTTTCATCTTCACAGGAATGTGTTGGTCCTGAATTCTAACCAATTGGTTTTGAAAAGATCCCCACATGTCAGATGTGGACTAACCCAGCTTCTCCCGAAAGTCCTGCAGCAGCTTCTGCCATCCCACCGGGTGCTTGAAGGTAACGTCAAAGTACCCGTTACCCGTGAAGTCCTGGAGGCAGTAGATGTTCTTCACCTCGAACTTGCACGTATCCAGCAAGGCCTTCCTGATGAAGAGGTCCCTTGTGAAAGGGTTCCCATCGCTGAGGTCCTTCACCGTCACCCTGACGGTATTGCGGATCCCTCCTCCCAAGGTGCTCGTCACTGCTGCCATCCTGATGTGGTTGCTGAACAGAGGAGTTAGACTGGTTTCCCAGTCAGCATTTGGATCCTCCTCTGTGTCAGCAGGTTAGGCTCTCATCAGGCGGCTACTTGATCAAGAGTCCTCGATATTGTCTCCTCAATGTTGGTGTCTGCAGAGATCTGCCACGAGCCACCACGAATTCGTCCTGGGACAACCGCCTTCCTGATCACGGTCTCTCCAAGGACCCTAGCTCCAATTAGCCCAATTTAACAATTTCCTCTTAGATCCAGTCTTACCCTTATCCATAACTATCTTTAAACTTACAGAGATATGATCACTGTTCCCAAAATACTCTCCCAAAATGAACTCCAATCACCTGACCAGGCTCACTTCCCAATACAAGGTGTAGTCTGGCCCTCTCCCTGCTTGGACTATCTACATACTGTTCCAAGAAGCCCTCCTGGATGCACTTATCAAATTCTGCCCCATCTAAGCATCTGGCACTATGGGAATCTCAGTCAATGTTGGAGGAATTAAAGTCACCCACTACAACAACACTGTTCTTTACATATCTTAACATAATTTCCCAACATATCGGGTCCTCTATCTCCTGATGGCTATTGGGAGGTCTATAGTATAACCGCATCATACTGATTGCACCTTTCGTATTCCTGAGCCTCAGTGGATGAGCCCTCTGGGATGTCCTCTCTAAGTGCCGCTGTGACATTCTCCCCAATCAGGAATGCAACTCTCCCACCTCTTTCACCTCCCTGTCTATGACTGCTCCGAACATCGGAATCCTGGAATGACGCCAGTCCTGCCCTTCTCTCAGCCAAGTCTCTGTAATGACCACAACATCAGAGTTTCATGTACTGATCCAGGCTCTAAGTTCATCTCCCTTAGGAATGATTTTTTAAAAATATTTTTAATAAAATAAAAAATAATTTCTCCCTTAGGAGGAATCCCATTCCCCTTCTAACTTTCTCAGAGACGTCTTCCCATCGACTCCCCCCCCCCTCCCCCCCAGATTCTATCACTCACCAACACACTAGGCACAAATTACAGTGGTCGACTAACCTACCAACCTGCACATCATTGGGATGTGGGAGGAATCCAGAGCACATGGGGAAAGGTCACGCAGTCACAGGGAGAACATGCGAACTCCACACAGACAGCGCCCGAGGTCAGGATCCAACCCAGGTCTCCGGAGCTGGGAGGCAGTGGCACCACTTGCTGCACCACTGCGCCACCCTGTGGCCCTTGAACACACTGCCTGACCCGTGAGTTACCCCAGCTTTTTGTGTTCCTCTTACACACGTTTGTTGCACACATGTAGGACCATCTTACCGTCACATTACACGGCCTCTTGTGCTCACATTGCAGCCTCTTACACACACTCTGGGTGTCTGACACACGCACACACTCACATTACACACCACATACTGACCTTGTACACACATTCAGGGACTTTGTGCACACATATTGTGGCTTCTTACCCTCACATATTGGTGTCACACACTCACACAGGGGCCTCTTACTCACACCCAGTGGAATTTTACGCACACATAGCAGCCCCTTACACACACAATGCCCTCTTGCACATGCATTGTGACTACTGCCACACCAAATGGCCTTATACACACACAGGATTCTCTTTAATACTCACGTTCCTTTTACACACACATGTGGCTTCTTATATGTTCACAGCATACACTTTACACTGTACACACACGGCGGCCTCTTATGAACACATTGTGGCCTTGCACACACAAGTAGCTTCCTCTCACACACAGTGGTCTTTTACACACACACAGTGGCCACTTATACACAGAAGCATCTTGCATACACATTGTGACATATCACACACACCTCAAGACCTTGTACGCATAGCAGTCTCTTACATACTCAGATAGTGACCTCCTACACACAACCACATCTTACACATATTTAGTGATGTTCCACGTGCATATTGTGGTTTCTTAAACATGTACTGTGATCTCTTATACACATATAGTCACTTTGTACACACACACACACACACACACACACACACACACACACACACACACACACACACACACACACACACACACACACCAGCCTCACATATTGACATGCACACACAGCATTGTCTCAGATAGCTGTATTGTACACAAATAATGACCTCTTACACATGTAGTGGCCATGTGCACACACATATCATCCTCTTAAAATCCTATTACATTTCCTTAAATACATATAGTGGATAATGCAAACATATAGTGACCTCTTACACAAGCAAAATAGTATTTTACACACCAGTTGGCTTCGTATATTGACATCTTTCACACTCAGGAGCCTTTTACACAAATATACAATGGTCTCATACACACACAGGGCTGCCTCTTATACACACAACAGATTCTTGCACACATAGAGTATAGTGGCCTCTTACACTTATGTGGTGACCACTTAGACACACAAACTAGTGTTCTGCAGAAAGTACCTTTTAGATTCTTAGAGCAAACTCTTACACTCTCACAATGGTCTCATGCACTGCCATAGTTGCCGCTTAGCCATAGAGTTGTACGGTACAGGAATGGACCCTTCCGCCAAACTCATCCGTGTCAACTACAATGTTTACGCTAGTCACATTTGCCTGCGTTAAGCCCATATCCCTCTACTTCTTACCTATCCATGTACCTGTCCAAACGCCTTTAAACATTGTAATTGCATCTGTCTCTACCACCTACTCTAGAAGCTCATAGTTTTAGAGTCCCCCACCCTAGGGAAAAGAGTTGCTACCATAACGTCATAACTTTATAAACCTCTATGAGGTCACCCCTCAGCCTCCTGTGGTCCAATGAGCCTGTCCGACCTCTCCTTATAACTACAGCCCCTCCATTCCAGGCAACATCCTGGTGAACCTTTCTTGTGGTCCTTGATGTGCATGATACCAACTGACACACACAAAGCAACCTCATAGACATAAACAGCACTGACTTACACACGTATCAGCCTCTTACACAAACATATAGTGGCCTCTTACACACACAGTCAGAGTCAAATAGCACAGGAACAGGCCTTTCAGTCCACCATGGCCATGTTGACCATCAAGTACCACCCATCTAAACTAATCCTGTTTACCAGTATCTGGTCCATGCCTCCTCTGCCTTGCTGATTCAAGTACTTGTCCAGATCCTTCTGAAATGTGAGAGTCTCTGCCTCCGCCACCCCCTCAGGCAGTGCGCTCCAGATTGCAACCACCCTCTGGGTGAAAAAAATCTTCCTTGGGTCTCCTGTAAACTTCTTACCTCGTACCCTATGACATCTAGTTTTAGATACTTCTACTATGGGCAAAGGTTTCTCACTATCTACCCTAGCTATGTTCCCCATTGTTTTATATTCCTCAAATCAGGTCCCCCTTCAGCCTCCTCCATTTGAAGGAAAACAAACTCAACTCCCCAATCTCTCCCCATAACTGAAACGTTCCATCCCAGGCAACCTGCTGGTGAACCTCCTCTGCACCCTCTCTGCTGCAATCACCTCCTCCCTATGATGTGGTGACCAGAACTGTATGCAGTAAGTCCAGCTAACCAATATTTTATAAAGTTGTACTATAACTTCCCTCCAATTATATTCTATGCCTCGGCTAATGAAGGCAAGTATCCTATATGCCTACTTATCAGGAATAAATTCCATCTGACATTTGTTTTCATGGTGACAGGCCCAGTATTGAAAAAAAGGGAGATCTAGCATTTTGGAGGGGCCATTTTGAGAAGGAAAGCCTTGAGATCCAAGTGCTGCTATTGAGGTCAAAGTGCGGGTTTTGGTGAATATCGGGCTTCGGTGAGGAGGGCAAACAGCGGTAAGGTAAGATATTTCCTTCTCTTCAGTCTACTGGTCAGTAACGGGGGCAGTAATGTGAGTCAGTGGAGTGCTGTGCTCCTCCTGTGACATGTGGGAGAGCAGGGTCCAGTGCCCCTGGTGGTGATGTCTCTCAGACCACCTGGATCAGTTGGACTCACTGAGGACTGATTAGGGATAGTCAGCACGGCTTTGTGTGTGGGAAATCATGCCTGAAATAACTACTAGAGATCTTTGAAGAAATAACCAAGAGGATGGATGAGGGTGGGGTAGTGAATGTTGTCTCTATGGGCTGTAGCAAGGCCTTTGACAAGGACCCGCATGGCAGGCTAGACTGGAAGGTTAGATTGTATGGATTGTTTTTTTTTGTTCTAATTATGTTCTTTCTTGTAAAAATTGTGTATAATTTATGTTTAATGTATGTTTTTCTTGTGAATGCTGCTTATCTGATGCCATGTGCCTGTGATGCTGCAGCAAGTAAGTTCTTCATTGCACCTGTGCACACATGGACTTGTGCATGTGGCAGTAAACTCGACTTTGACTTTGAGATAGCTAACTTGGATTCGTAATTGGCTCAATGGTAGGAAGCAGAAGGTGATGGAGGAAGGTTGTTTTTCGGACTGGAGGTCATTGTCTGGTGGTGTGCCATGGCGGTTGATGCTGGGACCTTTGTTGCTCCTTATTTATATAAACGATTTGGATGTGAATGTACATGACATGGTAAGTTTGCAGGTGATACTGAAATAGGTGGTGTTGTAGACAGTGAAGGAGGTAATCATTCTGATGGGTTTATACGATAGACCCCCGATAGCCACCGGGACATTGAGGAACAGATATACAGTGGCATGCAAAAGTTTGGGTACCCCTGGTCAAACTTTCTGTCACTGTGAATAGCTAAGTGAGTAAAAGATGACCTGATTTCCAAAAGGCATAAAGTTAAAGATGACACATTTCTTTAATATTTTAAGCAAGATTACTTTTTTATTTCCATCTTTTACAGTTTCAAAATAACAAAAGAGAAAAAGAGCCTGAAGCAAATGTTTGGGCACCCTGCATGGTCAGTGCTTAGTAACACCCCCTTTGGCAAGTATCACAGCTTGTAAACGCTTTCTGTAGCCGGCTACGAGTCTTTCAATTCTTGTTTGGGGGATTTTCGCCCATTTTTCCTTGCAAAAGGCTTCTAGTTCTGTGAGATTCTTGGCTGTCTTGCATGCACTGCTCTTTTGAGGTCTATCCACAGATTTTCAATGATGTTTGGGTCGGGAGACTGTGAGGGCCATGACAAAACCTTCAGCTTGTGCCTCTTGAGGTAGTCCATTGTGGATTTTGAGGTGTGTTTAGGATCGTTATCCTGTTGTAGAAGCCATCCTCTTTTCACCTTCAGCTCTTTTACAGACGGTGTGATGTTTGCTTCCAGAATTTGCTGGTATTTAATTGAATTCATTCTTCCCTCTACCAGTGAAATGCTCCCCGTGCCACTGGCTGCAACACAAGCCCAAAGCACGATTAATTCACCCCCGTGCTTAACAGTTGGAGAGGTGTTCTTTTCATGAAATTCTGCACCCTTTTTTCTCCAAACTTTCCTGTGTCCTCACCACAAAATTCAGTGTCAGAAGTTTGCAAAGGAACATCTAAACAAGCCTGGTGTATTTTGGAATCATGTCTTGTGGACTGATGAAGTTAAAATAGAATTTCTTGGCCGCAATGAGCAAAGCTATGTTTGGGGAAAAAAGGGCGCAGAATTTCACAGTAACAGAAATTTTGACCAGGGGTGCCCAAACTTTTGCATGCCACTGTACAGGCAGATTAAGGAAAGGTGCAAAAGCAACAGGGTCATTGTAGTGGGTGACATCAATTCCCCAAGTTTTATAAAATTATGAGAGGTATAGACAGGGTAGACAGTCAGAGTTTTGGAATTGGAATTGGTTCATTATTGGAATTGGTTTATTATTGTCACATGTACTGAGGTACAGTGAAAAACTTGTCTTGCATACCGTTCATTATACAGTGCATTGAGGTAGTACAGGGTAAAACAATACAGAATGCAGAATAAAGTGTTACAGTTACAGAGAAAGTGCAGTGCAGGTAGACAATAAGGTGCAAGGTCATAACGAGGCAGATTGTGAGGTCAAGAGTCCACCTTATCGTACTAGGAAACGTTCAATAGTCTTATAATAGTGGGATAGAAATTGTCCTTGAGCCTGGTGGTACGTGCTTTCAGGCTTTTGTATCTTCTGCCCAATGGGAGAGGGGAGAAGAGAGAATTTCCATGGCGGGTGGGGTCTTTGATTATGCTGGCTGCTTTACCAAGGCAGCGAGAGCTATAGACAGAGTCCATGGAGGGGAGTCTGGTTTCCGTGATGTGCTGAGCTGTGTCCACAACTCTCTGCAGTTTCTTGTGGTTCTGGGCAGAGCAGTTGCCGTACCAAGCCACAATGCATCCAAATAGGATGCTTTCTATAGTGCATCAATAAAAATTGGTGAGTGTCAAAGGGGAGATGCCAAATTTCTTTAGCATCCTGAGGAAGTAGAAGTGCTTGTGATCTTTCTTGGCCGTGGCATTTAGTGGTTGGACAAGGACAGACTATTGGTGATATTTACTCCTAGGAACTTGAAGCTCTCAACCCTCTCAACCTCAGCACTGTGCATGTACACTGCCCCCCTTCCTGAAGTCGATGACCAGCTCTATTGTTTTGCTGACGTTGAGGAAAAGGTTGTTGTCATGACACTACGCTACTAGGCTCTCTATCTCCTTCCTGTACTCCGACTCATCATTATTTGAGATATGGCCCACTACCGTTGTATCATCTGCAAACTTGTAGATGGAGTTAGAGCAGATTCTGGCCACACAGTCGTGAGTGTATAGGGATTGTATGGTGTATAGAATTTTTTTCCCAGGTTAGAAATATCAAATACTAGAGGGCATGCATTTAAGGTGAGAGCGGGAAAGTGCTTTGAATGCTTTGAGAGGTTGGTCATGGCACGCATCAGCTCCAGCCTCCCAGACAACCTGGACCCACTGCAATTCGACTATCGCCGAAACAGGTCTACAGCAGATGCCATCTCCCTGGCCTTACACTCAGCTCTGGAGCATCTGGACAGTAAAGACACCTACGTTAGACTATTGTTTTTTGACTACAGCTCTGCCTTCAATACAATAATCCCAAGCAAGCTTGTCACCAAACTCTGAGACCTAGGACTCAACATCTCCCTCTGTAACTGGATCCTTGACTTTCTAACCAACAGACAGCAATCGGTGAGGATAGGCAGCAATACCTCCGGCATTAATATTCTCAACACTGGTGCCCCACAAGGCTGCGTCCTCAGCCCTCTACTCTACTCCCTATACACTCATGACTGTGTGGCCAGATTCTGCTCTAACTCCATCTACGAGTTCGTAGATGATACCACCGTTGTAGGCCGTATCTCAAACAGCGATGAGGTGGGGTACAGGAAGGAGATAGAGAGCTTAGTGGAATGGTGTCATGACAACAACCTTTCCCTCAATGTCAACAAAACAAAAGAACTGGTCATTGACTTCAGGAAAGGGGGTGGTGTACATGCACCTGTCTACATCAGTGGAGCTGAGGTCAAGAGGGTTGAGAGCTTCAAGTTCCTGGGAGTGAACATCACCAACAGCCTGTCCTGGTCAAATCACGTAGAAGTCACAGCCAAGAAAGCTCACCAGCGCCTCTACTTCCTCAGGAGGCTAAAGAACTTTGGTTTGTCCCCTTTGACTCTCACCAACTTTTAACGATGCACCATAGAAAGCATCCTATCTGGATGTATCATGGCTTGGTACGGCAACTGCTCTGCCCAGGACCGCAAGAAACTGCAGAGAGTTGTGGACACAGCCCAGCACATCACGGACACCAGCCTCCCCTCCTTGGACTCTTTACCTCTCGTTGTCTTGGCGAAGCAGCCAGCATAATCAAAGACCCCCACCTACGCGGGACATTCTTCTCTCCTCTTCCATCGGGTAGAAGATAGAGGAGCCTGAGGGTGCGTACCACCAGACTTAAGGACAGCTTCTACCCCACTGTGATAAGACTATTGAACAGTTCTCTTATACAATGAGATGGACTCTGACCTCACGATCTACCTTGTTGTGACCTTGCACCTTATTGCATTGCACTTTCTCTGTAGCTGTGACACTTTACTCTGTACTGTTACTGTTTTTACCTGTACTACATCAATGCACTTTGTACTAACTCAATGTAACTGCACTGTGTAATGAACTGACCTGTACGATCGGTATGCAAGACAAGTTTTTCACTGTACCTTGGTACAAGTGAAAATAATAAGCCGATACCAGTACCAATAAAGGAGATGTGCGGGGCAGGTGTTTTACACAGAGGGGGGTGGGCGCCTGGAATGGGCTGCCAGGGGTGGCGGTAGAAACTGATAAAGTGGTGGCATTTAAGATAGACAGATGAATATCCAAGGATTGGAGGGATGTGGATCATGTACAGGCAGCATCGTGGTCAGCACAGATATTGTAGGCTGAAGGGCCTGTTCCTGTGCTGTACTGTTCTATGTTCGATGAGGGTGAGCAGCCAGAGGTTGTGGTCCTTATTGGTACTAATGACACAGGCAGGAAGAGAGATTAGGTCCTACAAAGAGAATTTAGAGAGTTAGTTAGGCAGAAAGCTAAAATTCAGGAACTCCCAGATGTAATCTCAGCATTACTCCCTGTGCCACCTGCTGGCGAGGTGAGAAATAGGAGGGTAGTGCAGTTGAATGTGTGTCGAAGGAGCTGGTGCAGGTGTGAGGTCTTCAGGTACAGGGATCATTGGGCTCTCTTCCAGGGCAGGTGGGACCTGTACAAGAAGGACGGGCTGCACCTAAACTGGAGGGGAACCAATGTCCTCACAGGGAGATTTGCTGGTGCTACTCAGGAGGGTTTAAACTAACGTGGTAGGGGTGTGGGCAACAGAACAGTAGGTCAGAGATTGGAGGAGCTGAGGGAAGGTAGAGGTTAGGTCACATAAGGCAGGGCAGGGTTAATGAACAGGGTGGGACTGATGGGCTGAAGTGACTTTATTTCAATGCAAGGAATATTACGGGTAAAGCAGATGGACTTAGGACCTGGATTATTGCATGCAACCTGGGGAAAGATGAATTATGGGGCTATAAGACGAGAACTTGAGAGTGTAAATTGGGGTGACATTTTTGAGGGGAAATGTACAATAGAGATGTGGTCGATGTTCAGGGATCTCTTGCAGGATGTTATGGATAAATTTGTCCCAGTGAGACAGAGAAGGAATGGCAGTGTGAAGGAACCATGGGTGACAAGAGAGGTGGAACAACTAGTTAGGAAGAAGAAGGCAGCATACATAAGATGTAAGCAGCAAGGATCAGACAGGGCTTGTGAGGAATATAGAGTAGCAAGGAGGGAAGTTAAGAAGGGGCTGAGGAGAGTGAGAAGGGGACATGAAAAGGCTTTGGCGAGTAGGGTTAAGGAGAATCCCAAGGCTTTTTACTCATACGTGAAGAGCAGAAGGATGGCTAGAGTAAAGGTAGGTCCGATTAAGGACAAAGGTGGGAAGGTGTGCCTGGAAGCTGTGGAAGTGGGTGAGGTTCTCAATGAATTCAGTATTCACTAAGGAGAGGGGTCTTGATGTCGCTGAGAACAGTGTTGGTAAGGTTAATGTTCTAGAGTATTTAGATATCAAGAGAGAGGATGTGTTGGAGCTGTTAGAAAATATTAGGACAGATAAGTCCCCGGGGCCTGATGGAATATTCCCCAGGCTGCTTCGTGAGGTGAGGGAGGAGATTGCTGAACCGTTGGCTAGGATCTTTGAGTCCTCGTTGTCCACGAGAATGGTACCGGAGGATTGGAGGGTGGTGAATGTTGTCCCCTTATTCAAAAAAGGTAGTAGGGAAAGTCCAGGGAATTACAGACCAGTGAGCCTTACGTCTGTGGTGGGCAAGCTGTTGGAAAGGATTCTAGGATACAGGATCTATGAGCATTTAGAATCATGGACTGATTAGGGACAGCCAGCATGGCTTTGTGAAGGGAAGATCTTGCCTCACATGCCTGATAGGATTCTTTGAGGAGGTGACCAGGAAGATTGATGACGGTAGTGCTGTAGATGTGGTCGACATGGATTTTAGTAAGGTGTTTGACAAGGTTCCACATGGTAGACTTCTTCAGAAGGTCAGAGGCCAAGGGATCCAGGGAGGCTTGGCCGTGTGGATTCAGAATTGGCTTGCCTGTAGAAAGCAGAGGGTTGTGGTGGAGGGAGTGCATTCAGATTGGAGGGCTGTGACTAGCAGTATCCCACAGGGATCGGTTCTGGGACCTCTACTTTTTGTGATATTTATTAATGACTTAGGTGAGGGGGTGGAAGGCTGGGTTAGCAAGTTTGCAGATGACACAAAGATCGGTGGTGCTGTGGATAGTGTGGAGGGCTGTTGAAGCTTACAGAGGGATATTGATAGGATGCAGAGCTGGGCTGACAAGTGGCAGATGGAGTTCAATCCAGAGAAGTGTGATGTGGTACACTTTGGAAGGACAAACTCCAAGGCGGAGTACAAGGTAAATGGCAGGATTCTGGGCAGTGTAGAGGAGCAGAGGGATCTGGGGGTTCTTATCCATAGATCACTGAAAGTTGCCACACAGGTGGATAGGGTAGTTAAGAAAGCTTATGGGATGTTAGCTTTCATAAGTCGTGAGATCGAGTTTAAGAGCCGCGAAGTAATGATGCAGCTTTACAAAACTCTGGTTAGACCACAATTAGAGTACTGTGTCCAGTTCTGGTCACCTCATTACAGGAAGGGTGTGGAAGCATTGGAAAGGGTGAGAAGGAGATTTACCAGGATGCTGCCTGGATTATGAGGAGAGACTAAAGGAGCTAGGGCTTTACTCATTGGAGAGAAGGAGGATGAGGGGAGACGTGATAGAGGTGTACAAAATATTAAGAGGAATAGATAGAGTGGACAGCCAGCACCTCTTTCCCAGGGTACCAATGCTCAATACAAGAGGACATGGCTTTAAGGTAATGGGTGGGAAGTTCAAGGGAGATGTCAGAGGGAGGTTTTTCACCCAGAAAGTGGTTGGTGCATGGAATGCGCTGCCTAGGGTGGTGATGGAGGCTGATAGATTGGGCAAGTTCAAGAGACTGTTAGATAAGCTTATGGAGGACTTAAAGATAGAGGGATATATGGGAGGAAAGGGTTAGATAGTCTTAGGAGTGGTTTGAAGGTCGGCACGACATGGTGGGCCAAAGGGCCTGTATTGTGCTGTACTGTTCTATGGTTCTATGATGTTGTAGCCATAACAGAGACTTGGTTGAGAGAAGGGCAGGACTGACAGCTCAACGTTCCAGGATTCAGATGTTTCAGACACGACAGAGATGTAAACGAGGTGGGGGAGAACTGATCGGGGAGAATGTCACAGCGGCACTGAGAGAGGACATCCTGGAGGGCTCATCCATTGAGGTGATGTGAGGAGAGCTCAGGAATACAAAAGGTGCAATCGCCCTGATGGGTTGTACTGTAGACCTCCCAGTAGCCAGTGTGAGATGGAGGAACTGATAGGTGGGCAGATTATGGAAAGATGCAAAAGCAACAGGGTTATTGTAGTGGGTGATTTTAACCTCCCCAATATTGACTGGGTCTCCCATGGTGCCAGAAGCTTAGGTGGGGCAGAGTTTGTCAGGTGGATCCAGGAGGGTTTCTTGATGCAGTTTGTAGACAATCCAACCAGGGAAGGGGCCGGACTAGACCTTGTATTGGGAATGCGCCTGGTCAGGTGGTCGAGATTTCAGTGGGAGAGCTTTTTGGGAACACTGATCATAACTCTAAGTTTTATGATAGTTGGATAAAGATAAGACTGGACTGGGGCAGGGGGGCTTGTGGGGGGGGACGTGCTAAATTGGGGAAAGGCTAATTACAACATGGAACATAGAAGAATGAAGGGTAACCTTATAGAAATGTTTAAAATTATAAGAGGCATAGATAAGATGGATGGGAGCAGTCTTTTCCCCAGGGCTGGGGAGTCCAAAACTAGGGGGCATAGATTGAGGGTGAGAGGGGAAAGATTTAAAAGGGAACTGAGGGGCAACTTTTTCACACAGAGGGTGGTGAGTGTATGGAACGAGCTGCCAGAGGAAGTGGGTGAGGCAGGTACAACAGTATCATTTAAGAAGCACTTGGATAGGTACCTGGAGGGGCGGGGCTTGGAGGGATATGGGCTGAACGCAGGAAATCGGGACTAGCTGGATGGGCACCATGGTTGGCATGGACTGGTTGGGCTGAAGGGCCTGCTTCCATGCTGTATTGCTCTCTGACTCTACAACAGTATTAGGCAGGAGCTGGGGAGAGTAGTTTGGGAACAGCTGTTATTGGGCAAGTCCTCATCTGACATGTGGGAGTCATTTACAGACCAACTGGTCAGAGTCCAGAGCCAACATATTCCTGTGAGGAAGACAGACAAGAATGCAAGGTTTGGGAGTCTTGGATAACAAGAGAGGTTGCAGATTGAGTCAAAAAGAAAAAGGAAGCATATGTAAGGTTTGGGAAGCTGAAATCAGGCAGGGAACTTGATGGACATAAAGGGAGCAGGAAAGAACTTAAACAGGGAATTACAAAGGCTAATTGAAGCCATGAAATGTCCTTGACAAGTAGGATTAAGGAAAATCCCAAGGCACTTTATACATACATTTAAGAACAAGAGGGTAACTATGGAGAGCGTAGGACCACTCAAGGACAAAGCAGGGAATGTGTGTCTGGGGCCAGAGGAAGTGGGTGGGATACTAAATGAGTACTTTGTATCAGTATTCCCCAAGTAGAAGGATAGTGAAATCAGGGAGGGGGGTGCTGATTATTGCAGGGCATGCTGATATCTAGAAGGAGATGCTGAGTCTCTTGAAGAGCATTAAGGTGGATAAGTCCCCAGGTCTGATGGGATATACTCCCAGGTTATTGAGAAAGGCAGAAGAGGAGATTGCTGGGGCATTGAGTGAGATCTTTGTATCCTCTTTAGTCACAGACAAGGTCCCGGAGGACTGGAGAATAGCCAGTGTTCCTTTGATTAAGAAGGACAATAGGTATAATCCAGAAAATTATAGGCCGGTGATCCTTACATCAGTGGTAGGGAAATTACTGGAGAAGATTCTGAGATAAAGGATCTGCTCACATCTGGAAAAGCATGAACTGATTAGGAATAGTCAGCATGGCTTTGTGTGGGGAAGGTCCTGTCTTACAAACTTGATTGGGTTTTTGGAGGAGGTGATGAAGACAGTTGATGAGGGTCAGGCTTTAGATGTTGTTTAGATGGACTTCAGTAAAGCTTTCAACAAGGTCTTTCATGGTAGGCTGATTCTGAAGATTAAGGCACATGGGATCTATGAAGAGTTGGTAGATCAGATTCAAAATTGGTTTGGCCATAGAAGATAGAGGGTCGTGGGGGAGGGGTGTTGTTGTGACCAGACGTCTATGGGTAAGAAGCCACTATGCATTCTTGTAAATGACTCAGTGTGTTTAAGGGAGTGCAGTGTGTGCAATGGAGGATGCTACATGTGTCAAAGTGATCACTACAAATGTACGAGGAACTATATGTGTAGGAGGCCATTACTGTCTCTGTAGGAAGCCATAATATGTGTGCCAGAGGGCACTATATGTGATATATTTTGCTCTTGGTTAACAGGTGGGTTGATCAGTAAGGCTTCCAATCACTAAAGCAACCCTCCACCATCACCTCCTGCCTCCTATTACCATGCTGATTTTGGATCCAATTTGCCAAGTTGCCTTGGATGTCATGTTCTGTAATCTTTCAAATCAATCTACCATGTTGGTCCTTGTCAGAGGCCTTACTGAACTCCATATAAATTACATCAAGCACACAAACCTCAGCAATACACTTCGTTTTCTCTTTGATAATTTCAATTGAGTTGCAGATGGGATCTCCCCCAGCAAAGTCATCCCGCTCTCTTGGACTAAACCCTGCCTTTCCAATTGTAAATTAATCCCGTCCTTCAGAATGTTTTCCAGTAAGTGCCCTCCCACTGACGTAGGCTCCTGCTTTATTGCTGCTGCCCTTCTTGAATAAGGATACAACATTTGGCATCCTCCAGTCACTTGTTACTAGTGAAGATTTCAAAATCTCCACCAGGGCCCCAGCAATCTCCATCGTTGCCTCCCATGGCAGTCTGGGATATATCTCATGAGGCGCTGCCTCAAAAAGGCAACATCCATCATCAAAGGTCCCCACCATCTGGGCTATGACATCTTCTCGCAGCTCCCATTGGGCAGGAGGTACAGAAACCTGAAGTCCCACACCACCAGGTTCAGGAACAGCTACTTCCCTTCAGCCATTCGGTTCTTGAACCAACCAGCACAACCCTCATCACTACCTCAGTACAGCAACACTACGACCACTTTGCGCTACAATGGACTTGTGTTCTTTCCTGTATAGTTTTATATAATTTATGTTTTTCTTGTGAATGCTGCTTATCTGATGCTCTGTGCCTGTGATGCTGCTGCAAGTAAGTTTCCCATTGCAGCTTGGCACACATGTACTTGTGAATACGACAATAAATTCAAATTTGATTTTGACTTTCATCAGGCCCAGGGATTTATCCACCTTTAACCCTGCCAGCACATCCAATACCTTCTCTTCTTTGGCGAAGCCTTGTTCTAGAATTTCACCGTCCTTCTCTCTAAATTCTCCAACTGCAATGTACTTCCTTTAGTAAATGCAGATGACTAATATTAACTTAAGACCTCCCCCAGGCCCTCTGGCTCCACACACAGATTGCCCCTTTAATCCCTAACAGACCCCACTAACGCACACATAGGGACATCCTACACACATTGTGGCCTATTACAACCACACAGTGGCCTCCAACACACACAAATCAGCCTCTTAACACACAGCATTCTGTACCATTATGTTTCTTTTATACACCCATTGGGGCCTCTTACACACACACAGTAGCTGCTTACACACACATAGTGACTCCTACGTGCAAATATGGGCCTCCTCCACTATAGTGACCTCTTACACATACATGTACATGGCCTTTTACACACATATAGCAGTTACTTACACACATACAATATGGCCTCCTACATACAAATCATGGCTGCTGACAGATATAGAAGCCTATTTACAAAGAGCAACGTTATGACACATTACGGCTTCCTGCAGACACTGTAGTGGCCTCCTACACACATAGCTCCTCTCACGTTTATAGTGACCACTTTGACACACGTAGCATCCTCCACTGAGTACATTGCACTCCCTTAAACACACATAATGATTAACATGAATGCATAGTGGCCTCTGACCCACAGCACAGTGACTTTGTATGAACGTGTGCCTGTTACACACACACCAATCTCACACACAGTGGCCTTTTAGATACACATAGCCGTTTAAACATTCAGGATGGCCCGTTACACTCATATAGCAGCAATTTACGCACACATAGTGGCCACTTACACACACACACACACACACACACACACACACACACACACACACGGTGGCCTCCTACATTCCAAGAATGACCTCTTAGTGGCACTTTATACACACACAGCAGCCTCTTACATTCTGATAGTGACCTCTTATAATAACAAGGCAGTTGCTTGTATACACTACATTGATGACTTTTGTACAGACAGAAACACATCAGTGGTAGGGAAGCTATTGGAGAGGATTCTTAGGGATAGGATTTATGAGCATTTGGAAAACTATGGCCCAATTAGGGACAGTCAGCATGGCTTTGTACGCGGCAAGTTGTGTCTTACTAAATTGATTGAGTTTTTGGAAGACGTAACAAAGGTGATTGATGAAGGTAGAGCTGTGGATATTGTCTACATGTATCCAGAAGATTAAGATACATGGGATCTATGGCAACTTGGCCGTTTGGATTCGGAATTGGCTTGCCCATAGAAGACAGAGAGTAGTGGTCGATGGGACTTATTCTGGCTGGAGGTTTGTGACGGGTGGTGTTCTGCAGGGATCCGTAGTGAGACCTCTGCTGTTTGTGATGTATATAAATGACCCGGATGAAAATGTAGATGGGTGGGTTAGTACGCTAATAAGTGTGCAGATGATACAAAGATTGGTGGTGTTGTGGATAGTGTAGAAGATTGCCAGAGGATACAGCGGGATAGAGATCAGTTGCAGATATGGACAGAGAAATGGCAGATGGAGTTTAATTTGGCCAAATGTGAAGTGTTGCACCTTGGGATATCAAAGGTTAAGGGACAGCACGCTATTAGTGGCAAGACCCTTAACAGTGTTGATGTATAGAGGGATCTTTGGGTCCAAGTCCATAGCTCCCTGAAAGTGTCTGCACAGATTGATAAGGCGGTAAAGAAAGTGTATGGCATGCCTTCCTTTATTAGTCGATGTATTGAGTTCAAGAGTCAGGAAGTTATGTTGCAGCTTTATAAAACTCCGGTTACGCTGCATCTAGAGTATTACATTCAATTCTGGTCACCCCGTTATAGGAAGGATGTGGAGGATTTGGAGAGGGTGCAGAAGATGTTTATCAGGTTAGATTAGAGGGCATGTGCTATAAGGACAGGTTGGACAAACTTGGGTTGTTTTCTCTGGAGCAGCAGAGGCTGAGAGCAGACCTGATAGCATTTTATAAGATTATGAGAGGCATAGATATAGACAGCCAGTATCTTTCTCCCAGGGTTGAAATGTCTAATACCAGAGGGCATGCATTTAAGATGAGAGGAGGTAAGTTCCTAGGAGATGTGTGGGGTAAGTTTTTTTTACACAGAGAGTGGTGGGCGTCTGGAATGTGCTGTTGGGGTTAGTATTTGGAGGCAAATACTATGGTTTTAAAAGGCTCTTCAATAGGCACATGAATGTGCAGGCAGTGGAGGGTTATGGACATTGTGTAGGCAGAAGGGATTAGGTCAGTCCGGCATTTAATTAGTTCAGCACAACGTCATGGGCCAAAGGGCCTGTTCCTGTGCTGTACTATGTTCTATGACAGGGTGGTGAAGAAGGCATATGGCGTGCTCGCCTTTATTAGTCGAGGCACTGCACGCAAGAGTCAGGAAGTTCTGTTGCATCTTTACAAAGCTCTAGTTAGGCTGCATCTGGAGTATTGTATTCAATTCTGATCGCCCCATTACAAGAAGGACGTGGAGGCTTTGGAGAGGGTGCAGAAGGGGGTCACCAGGATGTTGCCTGGATTAGAGGGCATGTGCTGTAAGGAGAGGTTGGGCAAACTTGGGTTATTTTCTCTAGAGTGGCTGAGGCTGAGGGGAGATCTGATAGAAATCTACAAAATTATGAGAAGTATGGATAGAGTAGACAGCCGGTATCTTTATCCCAGGGTCAAAATGACTAATACCAAAGGTCATGCATTTGTGAGAGGGGGGAAGTTCAAAGGAGATGTGTGGGCAAGTTTTTTACACAGAGAGTGGTGGGTGCCTGGAATGTGCTGCCAGGGTTGGTAGTGAAAGCAGATACAATAGAGACATTTCAGAGACTCTTAGACAGGCACATAAACATGCAGAGAATGGAGGGATACGGCCCACATGCAGGCAGAAGAGATTAGTTTAATTAGGTATCATTAGCTTAATTAGTTCTTCACAACATCATTGGCTGAAGGGCCTGTTCCTATGCCGCATCGTTCTATGTTCTATGTCCGAACACCTGACACAAATAGTGGCCTCATACACATGGTAGTTTATTACATGCATTACATCCTGGCCTCTTACAGACACATGGTAACCTGTTACGCACACATAGCATCCTTGTACACTTGAAAAGTGACCTTATACACACACATGTGGCTTCTTACACACACAAAGTGTCCTCTCACACATATATTCTGTCCTTGTACACATACTTAGTGGCACCTTACACACACATAGCTGCTTCTTAGCACAGAGAGCCCATTGCAGACATTGAAGCCTAATTCACAGGAAGTTCTTTCATATACATGGTGGTGCCTCTTACACACATATAGTGGCTCCTTACACACATACATGGCTATCTCACACATGTTGCATCCTTCACATGCTTACAGTGGCTTCTTACACATATAGTGACCCTTACACTCATAAAGCAACTTCTTAAATACACAGAGCATCCTGTTGCACACGTAGAGGAAACAACTGAAGCACCTCTGACCAACTCGTCCCACCAGCCTCGGTGCTCTGGTGTACCTGAACTGTCACCTCACAAGCAGAGCGAGGAGGGACGGTGAAGGTGTGGTTTTGCCCATTTACAGGTGTGGGCTGCATCATCTGTCCCAAATCTCCTTCCACCCTCCTTTGACTTCTCTTCTACCACTTCCTCTAGCAGCTGGTTCCACATACTCACCATCCTCTGTGCGGAAAAAGTTGCCCTTCAAGTCCTCTTTAAATCTTTCCCTCTCACCTTAAACCTACACCCTCCGGTATTAGACTCCCCTAACCTGGGATAAACCTCTATAAAGTCATTCCTCGGCCTCCTTTGCTCCAGGGAAAACAGTCCAGGCCTATCCAGACGCTCCTTATAACTCAAGCCCTCCAGTCCTGGTAACATCCTCGTGAATCTTTTCTGTACCCTGCATGGTAGTGTAGCGATTGGAGTAACGTTATTACAGCACCAGTGACCCGGGTTCAATTCCCGCCGTTGTCTGTAAGGAGTTTGTACGTTCTCCCCGTGTCTGCGTGGGTTTCCTCCGGGTGCTCCGGTTTCCTCCCACATTCCAAAGACATACGGGTTAGGAAGTAGTGGGCGTGCTACTTTAGCGCCGGAAGCGTGGCGACACTTGCGGGCTGCCCCCAGAACACTCTACGCGAAAGATGCATTTCACTGTGTGTTTTGATGTACATAAGAAATCTTATCTTATCTTATAGTACGGCAAGCAGAACTGCATACAATGCTTTTGGTGCGGTCTTACCAACGTCTTGTACAGCTGGAACCCTAGCTTGTCCCAGAACAGATGGATGCTCGAGTCCTGAAGAGAAAATTGGTGATTGATCATTGGTTTACTATTGTCACATGTACTGGGATACAGTGAAAAGCTTTTGTCTGCATGCCATCCAGACAGATCATTCCGTACATAATACACAAATACCCCACAGAATGCAGAATATGGTGTTACAGTTACAGAGAAAGCGCAGTGCAGTAAAGTGTGGCAGGAGCAGCGGACTGCACCGCATCCACAATGCCACCCTGTGAGTGGGTAGCAGCACAAGAATGTCACGTTAGGGAAAGAGCAGCAGTAGGACTGGGCCTGCTGTCCACACAAGGTGGCAGTGTGGGTTAAAGCATCTCATTCACACTGCTCGCCGTGGTAACACTGCAGAACCAGTCACGGTGGTGATCTGTCGTAATATTCCCAATGTCTCTCAGGTGACAATTATCTGCTGGACTGTCACCACCTCAAAGTTCACAGGTCTGTTTGCCATGGTGCCTGTCATTCTGTGGTTTTACCCCTGCCTGTCTCTGCCTGTGTTCCTGGTCTACACCCTCCGTCAGTGGGTCTGTCACTTGGTCCCTTTGGCGGGAGAGGCTGAGAGTGGGTTTGAGTAGTAAAACAATCTCAACAATAAAGCAGCCAACCTAGTCACTGGTCTGTCTGTGCCCACTGCTGGTGTGGTCAGTGGTCTCTCTGTGCCCACTGCTGGTGTGGTCAGTGGTCTGTCCGTGCCTACTGCTGGTGTGGTCAGTGGTCTGTCCGTGCCCACTGCTGGTGTGGTCAGTGGTCTCTCTGTGCCCACTGCTGGTGTGGTCAATGGTCTGTCCGTGCCCACTGCTGGTGTGGTCAGTGGTCTCTCTGTGCCCACTACTGGTGTGGTCAGTGGTCTGTCCGTGCCCACTGCTGGTGTGGTCAGTGGTCTCTCTGTGCCCACTGCTGGTGTGGTCAGTGGTCTCTCTGTGCCCACTACTGGTGTGGTTAGTGGTCTGTCCGTGCCCACTGCTGGTGTGGTCAGTGGTCTGTCCGTGCCCACTGCTGGTGTGGTCAGTGGTCTGTCTGTGCCCACTGCTAGTGTGGTCAATGGTCTCTCTCTGCCTACTCCTGGTGTGGTCAGTGACCTGTCTGTGCCCACTGCTGGTGTGGTCAGTGGTCTGTACGTGCCCACTGCTGGTGTGGTCAGTGGTCTCTCTGTGCCCACTACTGGTGTGGTCAGTGGTCTGTCCGTGCCCACTGCTGGTGTGGTCAGTGGTCTGTCCGTGCCCACTGCCGGTGTGGTCAGTGGTCTCTCTGTACCCACTGCTGGTGTAGTCAGTGGTCTCTCTGTGCCCACTGCTGGTGTGGTCAGCAGTCTGTCTGTGCCCACTGCTGGTGTGGTCAGTGGTCTCTCTGTGCCCACTGCTGGTGTGGTCAGTGGTCTGTCTGTGCCCACTGTTGGTGTGGTCAGCTGAAACTGTAGGGTTGGTTCAATGACTGCATTCAGTTGGAGTCTTCTGTGCAGTTTTGGAAGTGATCCTCATGGCCCTAGAAATGCACTAGAGAGGCAGGGTGAGCTGGCATTGTTCTGAGGGAAAGGTTAAAGGTCTGGGGTTCATTTCAATGCTACCATTCCCACACCAGAGGCAATTTACAGCAACCAATAACCCCCCCACCCACTGTCTTTGGAATGAGAGGAAACCGGAGCACCCAGAGGAAACCCACACAATCACAGGGAGAACTCCACACAGACACCTGAAGTCAGGCTTCAACTCAGGTCTCTGGTGCTGTCAGGACACTGTGCTGCTTCTGTGGTTCATGCCAACTTTGCACAGAGCAGCGGGAGGGAGAGGTAGGTGGTATTAGTTTGGATGGGCAAGACCATCAGGGGAGCAGAAGGTCCTGCTGTGGGTCTAGGGGCAAAGGGGTGTTTAAATCTGCACTGGTCACAGGTGGGGTGTCTGATGGACAGCAAATGTGGTTACTGTATTCAAGAAGGGAAGCAGGAATAAGCCTGGTAATTACAGACCAGTGACTCTGACGTCAGTGGTAGGGAAATTACTGGAAATAATTCTGAGGGACAGGATTAATCTACACATGGAAATGTAGGGATTAATTAAAAGTAGTTAGCATGGCTTTGTTCGGTAATGCCTGCCCAATTTGATTAAATTGTTTGAAGAAGTAACAAAGTGTATTGATGAGGACAGTGTGGTTGATGTAGTCTACGCAGACATCAGTAAGCCCTTTGACAATGGGAGACTGGTCCAAAAGGTTAGAGCCCATGGGGTCCAAGGCTGGGTGGCAAATTGGACCCAAAATTTGCTTAATGATCGAAGGCATTATGGTGGAGGGTTGTGTTTGTGATTGGAAACCTGTGACCAGTGGTGTACCACAGGGATCAGTGCTGGGATCCTTCCTGTTCATCACATATGTTAATGATGTGAATATGAATGTGGGAGGTATGATTAGTAGGTTCACAGATGACATGAAGATTGGTGTTAGTGAGGGGGATAGTTGTGAGCTACAGGATACTACTGAGCAGTTGGGAAATGGGCAGATCATTGGCAGATGGAATCTAATGCTGATGTGTGAGGTGCTTCATTTTGGGGCCACCAGTAAGAGTAGGTTATACACAGTGAACAATGGGGTGCTAGGGAATATTGAAGAATAGAACCACCTTGACTTCCAAGTCCAAGCATCCCTGTAGGTAGCAGCACAGGTAGATAAGGTAGAGAAAAAGGCATACAGGAAAATTGCCTTCATTACCTGGGGCATAAAATATAAGAACAGGCAGGTTATGATACAAATACGTAAAACGTTGGTTCCTCTGCAAATGGAGGATGGCGTTTGGTAACAGGAGACAGAGGGTGGTGTTGGAGGGCTGTTAGTGATATGAAAAATGGTGTTGTTGTTCACAGTGAGGAGGGTAGACTTTGACTGCAGGATGATAGTAATTACTGATGTCCATGTAGATTACATCAATATTTTTTGACCCAGAGGGTGGTTGGAATCTGGAATGCTCTGCCTGTGGGGGCGGTGAAGGCAGAGCCTCTCACAGCATTTAAGAAGTATCTAGATGAGCACTTGAATTGCCAAGGCAGAGAAGGTATGGACCAAGTGCTAGTGAATGGGATTAGTGTTTAAAATAATGTATAATTTATGTTTAATTTATGTTTTTCTTGTGAATGCTGCTTATCTGATGCTCTGTGCCTGTGATGTTGCTGCAGGTACGTTTCCCATTGCACCTGTGCACACATGGACTTGTGTTTATGACAATAAATTTGACTTTGACTTTGTTCAGAAGTTTATAAGATTATGAAAGGCCGAGGGGCCTTTTTCTGTGGTGTACCGTTCTATGTTCTGTGATCTAGATGGGTACTTGATGGTCCACATGGATATGGGGGTCAGGTGGTCAGTTTTATGTTGTAGGATTCCCTAACACTGGATATATGAATAATTTTCAGATTGGTAATCAGTAACCAGTGGGGATCCACAGGGGACTTAACTATTTACAATGTACATTGAGGACTTGGATAAAGGAGCCGAGTGTTCTGTAGCCAAATCCACTGATGGCATAAAGACTGGGGGGTTAGCAAGTTGTGAGAAGGACACAAAGTGAGATAGACAGGTCTAGTGAATGGACTACAAGTTGGCAGATGGAGTATAATGTGGGAAAGTAGGGGTTTATCTGCTTTGGGGGGGGAATGACATCACAAATTGTTGACATAGTGTGAGACTACAAATGTTGCATTCCAAAGGGATCTGGAGCTCCTCCTATGTGCAACAGGTAGGTACAAGGATAAGATGGCTAATGAAATTTTAACTTTAATTGTATGTGGTGTGGGGTATTAAATGGAAGGTTTTCGTGCAACTCCACAGTGATAAGATAAGATTTCTTTATTAGTAATATGTACATTTCTAACACACAGTGAAATACATCTTTTGCGTAGAGTGTTCTGGGGGCAGCCCACAAGTGTCGCCACACTTCCGGTGCCAACGTAGCACGTCCACAACTTCCTAACCTGTACGTCTTTGGAATGTGGGAGGAAACTGGAGCACCCGGAGGAAACTCACGCAGACACGGGGAGAATGGACAAACTCCTTACAGACAGCGGCCGGAATTGAACCCGGGTCACTGGCGCTGTAATAGTGTTATGCTAACCGCTATAGCACCAGTCTGTACAAAGGTTGAGTCTCCATATTGAAGGAAGGATACACTTGCAGAGAAGGTTCCTGGCATAAAGAAGTTGATAGAAGAAGGAAAGTTGTGCAGTTTGGATCTCTGCCTACTGGAGGTTAGAAGGGGTGATCCCAATGAAACGTATAGAATTGACAGGGCAAATGCTGACAGGATGTTCCTGCAGGGACTAGGGGTTTATTGAGGACCAGGGGACATAGTTGCAAGTTAGAGGCTGTCCATTCGAAGTGGAAGAATTTCCTCTTCCGGTGGGTGGTGAACCTTTGGAATTGCCTACCCCTGAGAGCTGTGAAAGTGTCATTGACAATATTCAAAGTGGCGATTGATTGACAGTTAAATGAAGAGGTGTCAACGGGAGACAGAGAATGATGGTGGAGGGGTGTTCTTACAATCAGAAGCAGGTGACATGAAAGCTGGAGCAACAAACAGTCTGCTGGGGGAACTCAGTGGGTCGAGCAGCACCTGTGGGGGAGGGACTACATGAAAATTGGTGTTGTTCACAGTGAGGAGGTAGTCTGACTACAGGATGGTATTAATCAGTTAGTAAAATGGACAAAGCAGTGGCAGATGGAATTGAGTCCTGATAAGTGCCAGGTAATGCAGTCTAGGACAACTAACGAGAATAGAACAAAAACCATGAATGGGAGTTTTGAGGAACAGGGGGACCTTGGTTTACATGTACAAGGATCCCTGAAGGGCAGGCATGGTAATGTCGCGGTTAGCGTAACGCTATTACAACGCCAGCGACCCGGGTTCAATTCCGGCCGCTGTCTGCGATGCGTTTGTACGTTCTCCCCGTGTCTGCGTGGGTTTCCTCCGGGTGCTCCGGTTTCCTCCCACATTCCAAAGACGTATGGGTTAGGAAGTTGTGGACGTGCTATGTTGGCGCTGGAAGTGTGGCGACACTCGTGGGCTGCCCCCAGAACACTCTACGCACAAGATGCATTTCACTGTGTGTTTCGGTGTACATGTGACTAATAAAGATATCTTACCTGACTCATTAGCCGGGGCATAGAATACAAGAGCAGGGAGGTTATGGTACAAAGACATAAAGCATTGCTTGGGCCACAGTTGATGACCAGAGGGCACAGGTTCAAGGATTGGTGAGGTTTGGAGGGGATCTGATGAAGAACTTCCTCCACAGGGAGGTTGGAATCTAGACTGCACTGAGGGGTTGGGGGGTGAGGCGCAGAGACCCTCACAGCATCGAAGTAGCAGCAGGATGAGCAACTGGATCACCGAGGTACAGGAGGCTGCAGACTGAGTGCTGGGAAATGGGATGAGTGCAGGAGGCTGGGAGGGGGGTCCTGTTACCCCAGTGAGGGGGGTCCTGTTATCCCAGTGAGGGGGGTCCTGTTACCTCAGTGAGGGGCTGGGAATCCTGATACCCCAGTGAGGGGGGTGCACCTCCAACATCCCACTGGGAACCTCCCACTGGGATTAATGTTGATTTTACATCTGTTGTAGATTTTGCTTGGACTTCAAGTTCAAACCGGGGAAGGGCACACTCCCACAGCACACGGTCTAACTGGTTGCAGAGCACTGTGTGTGTTAGTTGGAGGGGGCAAGTGCAGCCTCTCAGTGTGCCCTCATCCACCTTTGAGCCAAGTGACCAGCCCCCTGTGACTAGGGATATATTTTGCAGAATGATCACCCCATCCCAGCAGAATTCAGACCCATAAATGGTGAACTAGTTGGGATCTTAAGCCAGAGACTCATCGACTTAAATAGAGGTGTTCTGCTGTCTGCACCCTGGAGTGTTTGCGGAATGCCAACCGTTTCTGGCCATGCCAGGAGCTGATGATATTCAGTCTGAGCTCAACCTCAGAGGTCTGGAAATTGGATCAACCAGAGCAGCTTTGATTCAGGCTTTAAATAGTCCCGGGACCCCGAGAGGCAGAGCAGCAACACCTGTCTCAGGCCGAGAGTCAGGGTCACGGCACTCAGAACCCTACGGGCACGTGTGTGTCCCCACTGGGGGGCTTCAGGTGAGATCCTATTCCTGCATGAGACAGACCCCCTCCCAACACACTGACCCCTCCACACACTGACCCCTCCCACACACTGACCCATCCCCACACTGACCCATCCCCACACTGACCCCTCCCCACACACACATGACCCCCCCAACACTCTGACCCCTCCCAACACATTGACGTCCCACCGTAGACTCCTCCCAACATGCTGAACTCCCCCACACACTGACCCCTCCCACCACTGATCCCTCCCATTACACGTCCCCTGTCCATTACAAGGTGCAGCCCCCCACAGAGCCTTTACTCAACAGGCATCCCCATCACATGGTCTCCCCCTCCCCACCACACTGATCACAGATTTCCTTTAACTAAACAGGAGGCCCCGACCAGTCACTCCTTCCTGTTCTATTCTGGTTCTGAGGCTCAGGTCAACCTGAAGACTGACTTTCTCTTTTTGGTAACTACTTGTGGATGGGGATAATGTCAGTGATGGAGTGAGGGTGTGTCTGGGGACTAGCTCCAATTAGCTGAATGCTGGCGTGTCAAATGACAGCCAGTAGATATCACAGACTGGTCCCCAAAGGAAGCCAAATCAAAGCTGGAAAATGCTCCTAATTTGGTGGTTTAATGTGTCAGCTTTGCTTGATTTAAAATTAGCTGCAGTAAACTCATGGACTGAACCAGCACAGACGGTAACGTAGCCGTTAGCATAAAGCTTTACAGCGCCAGTGACCCGGGTTCAATTCCGTCCGCTGTCTGTAAGGAGTTTGTACGTTCTGCCCGTGTCTGCGTGGGTTTCCTCCGGGTGCTCCGGTTTCCTCCCACATTCCAAAGATGTACGGGTTAGGAAGTTGTGGGCATGCTCTGTTGGCGCCGGAAGCGTGGCGACACTTGTGGGCTGCCCCCAGAACATTCGAAACAAAAGATGCATCTCACTGTGTGTTTCAATGTATGTGTGACTAATAAAGATATCTTATAAGTGTAACAGATGTGAAGCTATAGCCTGATGTTTACCCTGAGCCGCACTGGTTGGGAGATACAAGGCCTGGGCAGGTGTCGAGGGCCTGAGCCCCACTGCTGTCCAGACCCAGACCCAGTGTGCAGCCGGACTGTCCTGGGGGAAGCCTGTGCCAGAAGCAAACTCTTGGATGTTTGGTGCAGGGTAGAAAACATAGAACACGGAACAGTACTGCACAGGAGCAGGCCCTTCCGCCCATGATGTTGTGCTGAACTAATTAAACTAGTAATTAAACACCTAACTAAACTAATCCCTTCTGCTTACACAATCTCCATATTCCTCCATTCTCTGCACATTCATAGAGCCTCTTAAACGCCTCTGTCATATTTGCCTCCACCACCACCCCTGGCAGCACATTCCAGGCACCCACCGCTCTCTGTGTAAAAACTTGCCCCGCACATCTCCTTGGAACTTACCCCCTCTCACTTTAAACACATGCCCTCCAGTATTAGACATTTCAACCCTGGGAAAAAGATACCAGCCGTCTACCCTATTCTCATAATCTTATAAATTTCTATCAGGTCTGCCCTCAGTCTCCACTGCTCCAGAGAAAACAACCCAAGTTTGTCCGACCTCTCCTTATAGCTCACGCCCTCTAATCCAGGCAGCACCCTGATGAACCTCTTCTGCCCCCTCTCCAAAGCCTCTTCATCCTTCCTGTAACGGGGCGACCAGAATTGAACTCAATGCTCCAGATGTGGCCTAACCAGAGTTTTATAAAGCTGACATATAACTTCCTGACTCTTGAACTCAACAAAGGCAAGCATGCCGTACGCCTTCTTTACTACCCTATCAACCTGTGCGGCCGCTTTTAGGGAGTTATGGACTTGGACCCCAAGACCCCTCTGTACGTCAACACTGTTAAGGGTCCTGCTGTGAACTGTGTACTGTCCCTTTACATTTGATGTCCCAAAGTGCAACACCTCATTGTTGGCTGGATTAAACTCCATCTGCCATATCTCTGCCCATGTCTGCAGCTGATCTATAACCCGCTGTATCCTTTGGCAATCTTCTACACTATCCACAATCTGCGAACCCATCTACATTTTCATCCAGGTCATTTATATACATCACAAACAGCAGATGTCCCAGTACTGATCCCTGCTGAACACCACTCGTCACGGACCTCTGTCTTCTATGGGCAAGCCAATTCTGAATCCAAGTGACCAAGTCACCATGAATCCCTTGCATTTTAATCTTCTGGATGAACCTACCATGAGGGACCTTGTCAAACACCTTACTAGTATCCATGTAGACAACATCCATAGCTCTATCCTCATCAATCACCATCATCACCTCCTCAAAAAACTCAGTCAAGTTTGTAAGACACAACTTGCCCCACACAAAGCCATGCTGACTGTCCCTAAGTAGGCCATGGTTTTCCAAATGCTCCTAAATCCTATCCCTAAGAATCCTCTGCAATAGCTTCCCCACCACTGACGTGAGACTCACCAGTCTATAGTTTCCAGGATTATCCCTATTTCCCTTCTTGAACAACGGAACAACATTAGTTACTCACCAGTCCTCCGGGACCTCACCTGTGGCTAGAGGACACAAAGAACTTGGTCAAGGCCCCATCAATCTCGTCTCCTGCCCCTCTCAATAACCTGGGGTATATTCCATTGGGCCCTGGGGACTTATCCACCTTAATGTTCTTTAAGAGACCCTCGCATGGACCCCAGCTATGTCTGTCTTTTTGTTGGCTATGTGGAACAGTTCCAAACCTTCTCTGGTCCCGCTGCCCAACTCTCCGTGACACTGATGACTGCATTGGTGCTGCTTCCTGCACTGTGCAGGACTCATCAATTTTATCACCTTCACCACCAACTTCCACCCTGCTCTCAAACTCACGGCGAACATTTCTGACACCTCTCTCCCTTCTCTCGATCTCTCTGTCTCCATCTTTGGAGGCAAACTACCCATTCACTGTAAACCCACCAACTCCCACAGCTACTTAGACCACACCTCTTCCCACCCTGTGTCCTGTAAGGATGCCGTTCCTTTCTCCTAGTTTCTCCGTCTCTGTCACATCTAATCTCAAGATGAGGCCTTCCCTTCCAGGACATCTGAAGTGTCCTCTTTTGTCAGGGAGCGTGGCTTCCCTTCTGCTGTGGTTGATGGAGCCGGTCTCCCATCTCCTCTGTTTCTCGTACTTCTGCTCTCACCCTGCCTCCCCCCAGACAGAACAGAGATCGAGTTCCCCTGGTCATCACCTTTCACCCTCTGAGCCTCCACACCAAGCACATCATCCTTCGTCACTTCCGCCAGCTGCAACGTGATCCCACCACCAGCCACACCTCCTCCTCCCCACCCCCTTCTGCCTTCCACAGGGACCACTCCCTCAGTAACTCCCTGGTCCGTTCATCCCTCCCCACCCACCCGTCCCTCCCTGACCCCTGGCACTTTCCCCTGCCCTCGCAGTAGGTGTAACACTTGTCCTTACGCCACCTCCCTCCCCACCACCCAGGGACCTAAACAGCCCTTCCAGGTCAGGCAAAGGTTCACCTGCACCTCCTCCAATCTCGCCTGCTGCATTCGGTGCTCCCCAGTGGCCTCCTCTATGTCAGCGAGACTAAGCGCAAACCGGGCGACCGTTTCACAGAACACCTACTCTCCGTCCGCAATGGGCATCCCGAGCTCCCAGTTACAGACCATTCCAGCTCCCCTTCCCACTCCCACACTGACCTGTCCATCCTCGGCCTTCCCCACTGCCGGGGTGAGGCCCAACACAAACTGGAGGAACAGCTGGGAATACTGACTTTTCCCATTTTAGGTAACCCCCTTTTCCCCCCCCTCCCTCTCCCCCCCCTCCCTCTCCCCCCCTCTCCCTCTCCCCCCCTCCCTCTCCCCCCCTCTCCCTCTCCCCCCCTCCCTCTCCTTCTGATTCTCCTCCGGTCCTCCCAGTGTTGTCCCCTTTCCCACACACGCTCCAGCCCCCTTCACCCATCTTCATCGCCCTCCCCCTTCTGGTTCCATCCACCCACGCGCACCCCCCACCCCCCCCAATCTGGTTCCAACTGCCGTGCACCTCTCCCCTAATGGTTCCCATTCTCACCTCTGTCACTTATCCGGATCCAGCACTGGGAGCACTTTGTGTTCCTGCTGATCTCCCTCCGGCAGCCGTCTCCTATCTTCACACTCCCCTCCCCCCACCGTGCTCCATCCGTTGTTTAACCCTTCCCCCCCGCCCCCCCCGTCTGCCTCCATCTCTCATTCACCTGCCACTGTCTCCCAACTCCCTCCCCGCTCATCTCCCCTGCCCATCCTCAGTCCACCAATCACCTCGGGCTCCTGTCTCACCCCTCCCCTTCCCCTCTTTATACTGACCCTCTCCCCTCTCCACCCTCAGTCCTGATGCAGGGTCTCCACCCGAAACGTCAACAATTCCCTTCCCCCCACAGATGCTGCTCGACCCACTGAGCTCCTCCAGCAACACACACAAAATGCTGGAGGAACTCAGCAGGTCAGACAGCATCCATGGAGGGAAATAAACAGTTGACGTTTCGGGTCGAGACCCTTCATCAGGATTGGTGAATGAAGGGTCTCAACCTGAAACGTGTACTGCTCCAGATTCCAGCATCTGCACTCTCTGTGTGCCCATTGTATTCCTCGTTCTTTACCTCAAAATGTCCCAGCATATTAGCACACTCCACACCGATCTCACTGTCCTCCACATCCTTCTTGTTGGTAAATACCGATGCAAGGTACTCATTTAGGACCTCGCCCACATCCTCTGCCTCCAAGCAGAAGTTCCCTCCTTTATCCTTGAGTGGTCCTACCCTCTCCCTAGATTTGCTCTTGACATATTTATAAAATGTCTTGTGATTCTCTTTAATCCTACTTGCCAAGGACTTTTCATTGCCCTTCTTGGCTCTGCTAATTCCTTTCTGTTTCTTTTTCAATATTTTTATTAATTTCAAATCAGAAGTACAAAATGCAAGAAACAAAGGAAAAAAAAGAAAATGTTAGAAAATAGATTATATTGAATCACACTAGAAATCACAATGAACAAAAAGAATATCAATTGATATTGATAAATTGGAATAATTTTATTATAAAAAAAATCTAACCCCACTACCAAAACCAAAGCTGTTTAGTAACATCCTAAACACATAGTAGTATTGGCCAATATCTGTACATTAAGCACCAAATCAGTGGTTTGGAAGTAGTTCAAAAAAGGTCCCCATAATATTTGAAAGTTCAGAATAGATCCAGAAATAGAGCAACGGATCTTCTCTAAGTTTAGATATGACATAACATCCTGTAACCATTGAGCATGAGTGGGGGGAGTAGTTTCCTTCCATTTAAGCAACACAGCCCTCCTGGCTATAAGAGAAATAAAGGCCAATAGGTGTGAGTTGGATGTCTCCAGAATTATATCTTTTTCTCCAACAATCCCAAATAATGCAGTTAAAGGATTTGGCTTAAAATTTATTTTAAAAAGTACAGAAAAAGTTTGAAATACCTCTAGCCAGAATTTTTCCAGACTCGGACATGACCAAAACATGAATTAAAGAAGCCTCTCCATTATTGCATTTGTCACAATAAGGAGATATATCCGAATAGAAACGCAATAACTTGTCTTTGGACAGGTGAGCTTTATGGACCACTTTAGATTGAAGGAGGGAATTTCGTGAACATAATGATGAAGTATTAACCAATTTAAAAATTTGATTCCAAGTTTTCTCAGAAATTGAAATCTGCAGACCACATTCCCATGCATTTTTAATTTTGTCTAAAGGGACCTTATTTGTTCCTGATAATCTGCCATAAATCTTAGATATTGAAGCATCATAAAAAGGCTTCAAATTAAAAAGTACATCTAATAATTTCTTATCAGGACTTATAGGGAAGGTATGTAATTGAGATCGGAAAAATCTCTAATTTGCAAATATCGAAAAAGGTGAGTTTTTGGCAAATTATATTTAGTTGACAATTGTTCAAACGTTAAGAAATTTCCTCCAACAAACAGATCCTGAAAATGAGTAATACCCAATCTATCCCATTCTTTAAAAACTATATCAGTCATAGAAGGTTTAAAGAAAAAATTAGCAAAAATGGGACTAGACAGAGAAAATCTCAATAAACCAATAATTTGCTAATTCCCTGCTTGGGTTCTTTTCTGGCTATAATCCTCAAGGGCTCCTTTTGATTTTAGCTTCCTAAACCTTACATATGCTTCCTTTTTCTTCTTGACTAAATTCACCACCTCTCTCGACATCCAAGGTTCCCTCACCCTGCCATCCGTGTCCTTCCTCCTTACCTGTCCTGTACTCTGTGCGGTTGGTCTTTAAACACCCTCCACTTGTCAGGTGTGAACTTGCCCAAAAAAAGCTGTTCCTGCCTAAATATCCTTGTAATTTGCCCTCCCCCAATTCAATACTCTCCTGTAAGGTCCATACTTATCCTTATTCATAGCTATCTTAAAACTTAATGAGTTGTGATCACTGCTCTCTAACTGTTCTCGCACTAAAAGGTCAGTCACTGGCCAGGCTCACTTCCCAACCCCAGGTCCAGTATGGCCCCTCTTCTTATTGGACTAATACATATCTACATACTGATTTAAGAAACCCTCCTGGATGCACCTAATAAATTTTGCCCCGTCTAAACCTCTTGCACTAAGGAGGTCCCAGTCTATACTGGGGAAGTTGAAGTAACCCATGACAATAACCCTGTTGCTTTTATACCTTTCCCTCATCTGCCTGCATATCTGTTCCTCAATGTCCCGGTGGCTACTGGGGGGTCTGTAGTATAATCCCATCAGAGTGATTGCACTTTTCTTATTTTTGAGTTCTCCCCACATAGACTCAGTGGATGAGCCTCCATTATGTCCCCTCTGAGTGCAGCTGTGATATTGTCCCTGATTAATGGTGTAACCCCTCCCCCTGCCCCTTTACCTCCCTCACTATCTTTTCTAAAACATCGAAACCCTGGCACGTTAAGCACCCAGTCCTGTCCCTCTCTCAACCAGGTCTCTGTACTGGCCACAACACCATAGCTCCATGTACCGATCCATGCTCTAAGTCATTACCTTTACCCTTAATACTGCTGGCATTAAAATAAGCACACTTCACCCCGTCCTTCCCATCGTGTCTATTCCCCTGCTCCTGCCTGTCCCTCCTTACAGACTTACCGGTCATGGCATTTACCTTCCTCTCAATCCCTGGTGCTCTGGTTCCCATTCCCCTGCCAAACTAGTTTAAATGCTCCCGAGTAAAGGCTTAAAGATTAAGTTGGAGATAAGTGCTAGTTTACTGTGAGCACAGCTTTGAGGATGAGATGAGCTATCTTTATTAGTCACATGTACATTGAAACACGCAGTGAAATGCATCTTTTTGCGTAGCGTTCTGGAGGCAGCCCGCAAGTGTCGCCACGCTTCCGGCACCAACATAGCACGCCCACAACTTCCTAACCCGTATGCCTTTGGAATGTGGGAGGAAACCGGAGCAGCCGGAGGAAACGCCCGTGGCAGGTGATTCCAAATCACAGGGTCTCCTGGGACCTGGGACATGGGGCACTGGACATAGGACACCAGCCTCAGGGCTTCTGAGAACAGCAGCAACACCAGGTTTCACTGTAGCAGCTCCAACATCAGCCACTCACAAGCATGTCCAGCAAATCAAAGTTTATCCTGAGAGCTGTAAGGAGATATGAGTCACACAACTATGAGCTCAGTCAAGGATCAAGTTCTGATCAAACTCTGATTAAATCACAGTTCCAAATTCCAAATCACAGGGTCTCTGTGGGTGGAGGTTAGGAACAGGAAGGGGTCAATAACTTTACTGGGTGTTTTTTATAGGCCGCCCAATAGTAACAGGGATATTGAGGAGCAGATAGGGAAGCAGATCCTGGAAAGGTGTAATAATAATAGTTGTTGTGATGGGAGATTTTAATTTCCCAAACATCGATTGGCATCTCCGGACAGTGAGGGGTTTGGATAGGGAGGAGTTTGTTAAGTGTGTTCAGGAAGGATTCTTGACACAATATGTAGATAGACCTACAAGAGGAGAGGCTGTGCTTGATTTGGTATTGGGTAATGAACCTGGTCAGGTGTCAGAGCTCTCAGTGGGTGAACATTTTGGTGACAGTGATCATAATTCTATCTCCTTTACGTTAGCACTGGAGAGAGATAGGAACAGACAGACTAGAAAGGCGTTTACTTGGAGTAAAGGGAATTATGAGGCTCTCAGGCAGGAAATTGGAAGATTAAATTGGGAACAGATGTTCTCAGGGAAAAGTATGGAAGAAATGTGGCAAATAGTCAGGGGATACTTGTGTGGAGTTCTGCATAGGCATGTTCCGATGAGACAGGGAAGTCACGAGAGGATACAGGAACCGTGGTGTACAAAGGCTATAATAAATCTAGTCAAAAGGAAAAGAAAAGCTTACAAAAGGTACAGAGAGCTCGGTAATGTTAGAGATCTGGAAGAGTATAAGGCTAACAGGAGGGAATTAAGAAGGAGATTAGGAGAGCCAGAAGGGGACATGAGAAGGCCTTGGCGGGCAGGATTAAGGAAAACCCCAAGGCATTCTACAAGTATATGAAGTGCAAGAGGATAAGATGCAAAAGAATAGGGCCTATCAAGTGCAGCAGTGGGAAAGTGTGTATGGATCCAGAAGAAATAGCGGAGGTACTTAATGAATACTTTACATCAGTATTCACTACGGAAAAAATCTGGGGGATTGTAGTGAGGACTTGCAGTGGGCTGAAAATCTTGAGCATGTAGATATTAGAAAAGAGGAAGTGCTGAAACTTTTGGAAAGCATCAAGTTGGATAAGTCGCCGGGACCGGATGAGATGTAACCCAGGCTGCTGTGGGAGGCGAGAGAAGAGATTGTGGAGCCTCTGATGATGATCTTTGCATCGTCGATGGAGATGGGAGAGGTTCCGGAAGATTGGAGGGTTGCGGATGTTGTTCCCTTATTCAAGAAAGGGAGTAGGGATAGCCCAGGAAATTATAGACCGGTGAGTCTTACCTCAGTGGTTGCTAAGCTGATGGAGAAGATCCTGAGAGGCAGGATTTATGAACATTTGGAGAGGTATAATATGATTGGGAATAGTCAGCATGGCTTTGTCAAGGGCAGGTCCTGCCTTAAGAGCCTGATTGAATTTTTTGAGGATGTGACTAAATGAAGGGAGAGTAGTAGATGTAGTGTATATGGATTTCAGCAAGGCGTTTGCTCCATGCAAGGCTAATTGAGAAAGTAAGGAGGCATGGGATCCAAGGGGACATTGCAATGTGGATCTAGTACTGGCTGGCCCACAGAAGGCAAAGAGTGGTTGTTGAAGGGTCATATTCTGCATGGAGGTCGGTGACCAGTGGTGTACCTCAGGGATCTGTACTGGGACCCTTGCTCTTTTTGATTTTTATAAACAACCTGGATGAGGAAGTGGAGGGGTGGGTTAGTAAGTTTGCGGATGACACAAAGGTTGGGGGTGTTGTGGGTAGTATGGAAGGCTGTCAGAGGTTACAGAGGGACATAAGATAGGGTGCAAAGTTGGGCTGAGAAGTGGCAGATGCAGTTCAACCCAGATAAGTGTGAAGTGGTTCATTTTGGTAGGTTAAATATGTCGGCGGAATATAGTATTAATGGTAGGACTCTTGGAAGTGTGGTGGATCAGAGGGATCTTGGGGTCTGAGTCCATAGGACGCTCAAAGTGGCTGCGCAGGTTGACTCTGTGGTTAAGAAGGCATATGGTGTATTGTCCTTCCTCAATCGGGGAATTGAATTTAGGAGCCGAGAGGTATTGTTGCAGCTATATAGGTCCCTGGTCAGACCCCACTTGGAGTACTGTGCTCAGTTCTGGTCCCCTCACTACAGGAAAGATGTGAAAGCCATAGAGAGGGTGCAGAGGAGATTTACAAGGATGCTGCCTGGAATGCGGAGCATGCCTTATGAAAGCAGGTTGAGGGAACTCGGCCTTTTCTCCTTGGAGAGACGGAGGATGAGGGGAGACCTGATAGAGGTGTATAAGATGATGAGAGGCATTGATCGTGTGGATAGTCAGAGGCTTTTCCCCAGGGCTGAAATGGTTGCCACAGGAGGACATAGGTTTAAGGTGCTGGGGAGTAGGTACAGAGGAGATGTCAGGGGTAAGTCTTTTACTCAGAGAGTGGTGAGTGTGTGGAATGGGCTGCTGGCAATGGTGGAGGAGGCGGATACGATAAGGTCTTTTAAGAGACTGTTGGATAGGTACACGGAGCTGAAAAAAATAGAGAGCTATGGGTAAGCCTAGTAATTTCTAGGGTAGGGACATGTTCGGCACAGCTTTGTGGGCTGAAGGGCCTGAATTGTGCTGTTGGTTTTCTATGTTCTATGTTCTAAATGTCTTCAACTGGAAACATTACCTTGTTTCTCTCTCCAGATACAGCCTGACCCACTGAGTATCTCCAACATTTTCTGGTTTTCTCTTGACCAAGGAGAAAGATTTTAAGGAGGGAGGTGAAGATTGGGGAATGCTTATGCTGAGGTTGGCTGAGTTTAGGGTCTGGGTGATGGAAGACATGGGTGCTCGAGGTGCACCAATTAAAGATGCGGGTGGTGATGTCAGTGTTGGAGGACTTAGGAGTCTGGGAGGGTGTACGGGGGAAGGACTCACAGAGAATGGGTCCTACAATCAAGGGTAAGAAATTCATAATCAGGACTTTCCTGCCTGGGAGCCGTGTGATTCGATGAATACAGGGCTGAGGGCTGAGTGGGACAGAGGCAGAGTTTGGGATGTAATTCACAGAGTGACATACGCAGAGTGGCCAGGATCTCTGCTCCACTGGGACCAAGGACACGGATGGGGCTTTCAGTTGGAGTTAGTGGGTTTGGTGGTCTTGGTGACGAAGAATGTGTGAGGGATCTTTTCTGTGTGTTATGGCTTTGATACGTAGCTGTCACAGCCGCTACTGCCCAGTTGAGAGCTGCTGCCTTTAATGTTCTGCTGATAGCCCCAGCTGTTGATCTGCGAATGGAAAACCAACACAAAGGAAACCACAACCGATGCAGTGGGTATTGGGTTGTTGCTCCTCCAGGGAGCAGCAGAGTCACAAGAGAGAGGGAAACAGTGAAGTGGGGCAGTGTCAGGGCTGACGAGGTGGGTGAGTTTGAGACGAGTGGGTGGGGTTGTCTGGCTCCTTCGCCCTGTACATGGATGAGTGGAAGGGCTTATGCAGGTGAGGTGTGGGGAGGTATTTTGAGTTCCTTTAGATCCTTGGGAGTGTTTCAAGAGGAGGTAGATAAACGTCTGAAAGATCAGGGAATTGAGGGCTGTGGGGAACTGCCACAGAGGAGGAGATGAGGCTGGGGCAGATCGGCCATGTTGAGCGGTGGGGAAGGCTTGAGGGGCTCATTATCTTGTGTTCAGCAGAGGCTAAGGGAGAAAATCGGTGAAGGTAGCTCTTGGGTGCCAGAGTGGTTAAAAGAGGCAAGCAGAAGGTGGCAGAGAGTAGGAGCTCCTGAGGGCTGGTTTGTAGCTGAGGATGGCTGGGAATTAAGGTAATGGGTGGGAAGTTCAAGGGAGATATCAGAGGAAGGTTTTTTACCCAGAGTGTGGTTGGGGCATGGAATGCGCTGCCTGGGGTGGTGGTGGAGGCAGGTACATTGGTCACGTTCAAGGGATTGTTAGATAAGCATATGGAGGAATTTAAAATGGAGGGATATGTGGGAGGAAAGGGTTAGATAGTCTTAGGTGAGGTTTAAAGGTCGGCACAACATTGTGGGCTGAAGGGCCTGTATTGTGCTGTACTGTTCTATGGTTCTATGGTTCTAGGAGTAGGTGGTGGAAGGTATAACCAGTGAGGAGACCACCACCTCCCACCCACATCCTTTGGTGCATCTGCAGGGAGCTCATCGGTGACTTGATGTTGTTCTGGGAGAGGTGGAGAGGGGTGAGAACAGATCCGGGGGTAGGGTCTGGAGGTCTGAGCTGGCAGGGGATGGGGAGGGAGGTTGCTGACGTTAGCTCCATTGGGCAGAGAGTAGGAAGGGCCAGTTGCTCCATGAAAGGAGGCAGCAACAAAGGCTCAGCGGAGGGTGTGGAGGGAGGCGGAGGGTGGGGGGAGCCGTGGACTTATCCAGGACAGAGACAAGGTTGGCCAAAGGCAGGCGAGTGGGAAGGGGAAGAGTGAAAAAGTTTTCCTCATTTTCCCTAACCCTTGTCTCAATTATGAAGAAAAACAGACCTCTCCTGTTTCCTCCATGCAAGCCCTTTGTAATTTTATACACCTCAGCTGCCCTCAGCCTCCTCTGTTCCAGAGGAAACAACCCCAGCCTCTCCAATCCTTCCTCAAAACTCAGTCCTGGAAATATCTGGGTAAATCTCTTCTCCCTCTCCAGTGCAGTCACAGGAGGAAAATGAAGGAAAACATCCCAGATGCCTTTTTAATCAGTGACTTTCTGGGAGACTTCAGGATGAGTGGACAATACTCTATAAGCCAAAGTCCCCTGTTCTTCTACACTGCTCAATTTCCTTCCATTTACTGTACATTCCCTCGCCTCAATGCTCCTTCCTAAATGCATCGTCTCACTCTCTGAATTCCCCACTGCCCTGCCCAACTGACGAGGAGAATGGACACGAGGAACAGTTGAGATAGATACTGGAATATGGAAAGTATACGAGGTTGGGGGAGAGAACACTGGCAGTGGCTTTGAACCGAGTGAGCAAGAGTAACATTGTGTGAGGGGTGTGGGGCAGTGGTGGCTGGCAAGGTTGTGAGTACACAGTGTCTGGGGATGCATGGGGATGCAGGATAGTACAGAGTCTGGGATAGAGATGGCAAGGGAAAGAGAGGGAGCAAGGGAAGGGAGAGAGGGAAAGCAGCACAGACTGGGGATGGAGAGATGGAGAGAGAGAGAGAGAAACAGTGTATTTTTATTGCAATGAGTGTTTTACAGCAGGGGTCAGGGATGTCTGGTATATTCTTGCATGAATCCTGCTGGTAATGGTGTGTTTTCCATTCACTCAACATCCCAATGCCGGTACATCAGTGGCATTTCAGCTGGAGCACCTGAACCATTACAGGATGGCTCTGGTGATCTTCTCAGGAGCAGGGAAGGTGACAGGAGAATCAATCGAGGGACATAAAATGATGAGGGGTCCAGAAAGAGTAAATAGGAAGCACATTTTTCCCTAAGCAGAGAGATTAAACACTGGGGGTTGCAGATGTAAAGTACTTGGTGGAAGGGTTAGAGAGGAGATGAGGAGAGGGTAGAGGTCTGGAAGTCACATCCTGAGGCAGAAACCTTCACACACCGCAATGCTGGGCTGTGTACTTGAGGAGCTGTGACCTGCTGGCCTGTGGAGCCTGAGCTGGTAGCTGGCGTTAGGCTGGGCAGCCTGCCTTCCCCGCAGATACGCGACGGGCCAAACGGGATCACTTTGGTGAATCTACGATGGAATGCCGCGCGGCTCACCAGGGTTACAATAGACCACGGGTCCAACCACACTCCCTGAGGTACCGCTCTGCGGCTGTAGGTGAGGGCTTTAACCTGAGGTGTCTACTCTCCGTGGGGTGAAACCTTGGCCTGCCAACAGCTGCTGCCTTTGGTTATCCCCTGTAGACACCCTCCCCTCCAATGCCAGAAAAGAACAAACGAAGAAGAAATGCTTTTTGTGTTGAATTTAATTTGTGGTATAAACTCATAAATTAAGATACACGTCGTTGGACAATTGGAGATGGCCTGAGAGTGATGGAGCTTGTCCTGAGACACAACACAGTGCACACAGCGAGAGCAGATAGATTTCAGTGCTAATGGCAGGTCCGCCCAATAACACGTGAAGGTGTTCACTTGCTGGGTAACATCGGGGTGGCAGCAGCAGTGGTTGTTGATGGAGACATTGGCTGCTCCGCATCTTCTAGTCACTTCTTCACCAGCAGTTGCACTGTGAACTCACTGCAAGCACCGAGAGAGAGAAAGGGGATCAGACATGAGCATCCACCAGTACAGGACATCAAGACAGAACTCTACAGGAAATGCACAAACCCAGAACCATCCATTCACCTAACCAATCAGTGCTGTAACCAGCCGTTCACCTAACTAATCAGTGCTGGAACCCGCCATTCACCCAACCAATCAGTGCTGGAACCAGCCATTCACCCAACCAATCAGTGCTGGAACCAGCTGTTCATTCAACCAATAACTGTTGGTACTCCAAATGGTGCCATCCCTCTTCTTTGCACCCACTGGGTGGTTCCAGAGCTTCTTGCACTGCCCAGGAGAATCCAATACCTGTTCCAATCAATTCAGTCTTCCTGCAAAGTCATCAGTGTGGTCACAAGGCACAGCAGGTCCCCACAAACATCTGGGAGGTCAATGGCAAACGCCCCATTCATTGTTCTGATGGAACACACCAGACAGGCAACCAGAGAAAGGTGTGGAGTAAACTTCAGTAGTAATTGATTTTTATTTGCTCCTTTAGTGAGTAATTTGATTGGATGAAGTGACATGTTACACAACTGTAAAAGGGGCACTGTTACATGAAAAGGTAAAGTTCAGTGAGGGGTAAATGTTGAACTACAGAAACATCCTTGCTGGTTTGAGGTAGCACCTCTGGATGTAAGGATCCTTGCTGTACTGTTGGACAAGGAGTCAGGAGAGGTCAGGCTAGTTTATGTGCTCCTCTCTGAGCTTGAAGGGGTCAGAATGCAACCTCAGTCTGCACTCTCCTACCGAAGGCTCCTAGGCCCAACCTAGCACTGCCTAGACACAGGACAATGTTTCCGCTCACTGTCGCATCACTCCCAGGGCAGAAACAGCAAGTCCCCAGTGGGGGTCTCTCTGTGCAGAAGTCTCCCCCTTTACATCAGGGACCTGGGGTGGAAAATGTACCACTCAGCAGTCTGTGCAAGAGGTTTTTAAGTTGGTTCGTAGACTCTGGGCCATTTCTGCAGCCAGAGATGTCCATGTTCCACATATACAGGGCATGTGAGAGGCTGCGGCTCCCCAGGACCTGAAGGGGCTGCTCCTCAAGTTCAGGCTGCACTTCAGCCCCACTCTCCTGATCCTTGGGCACCCAGTGCGGAGGGTGACAAATTGGACCTCCTTGTCGGTCTGCTCCCGGGCCTGGACAAGGGGACCATTCCCAGGTCTGGGCAGCGAGCTGTGGAGGATCCGTATGAAGCGACTGCCTGCCCCCTTCCACAGATACATCCGTGTCCCTGGAGAGGGAGCACCTGGCTCTCTGGGGGTGTCCCAGGACCGGTGGGAACTGCAGGGGCTGAAGAACATCCTGGACCCAGGAGCCGACATTATAATTCAACAGTTTTGTTGTTGCAGCTTTAATCAAAGGGAGAGTGGGTTCTCTTCTGCCCCCTTGGGGACGGGTCTGTACTGGTCTCGACCCAGGAAGTACAGGCAGGGCTCCCACTTGTGTATGAACTGTCACAGCCTGAACGTGTTCTGCCTGTACTTCAGACCATTCACCAGAGACAGCGGCTTCATCAGCTGGGAGTTATGAATGGAGCAGGACTGTCACCTGATGCAGTGAGAAAGAAGTCCAGGGTATCTCGGATCTAGTTCAGTCCTGACAATGTGGGAGAAGCAGACTTTCTGCAATGCTCCAATTCTGTAAATAAAATATTGTCTCGTTTTATAAAGGCAAGTTAAACAGAGTGAAGCTCCATCTACACTGTCCCATCACACACTCCCGGGGCACGGGTCAGACACAGGGTGAAGCTCCCTCTGCACCGTCCCATCACATACTCCTGGGGCACGGGTTAGACACAGAGTGAAGCTCCCTCTGCATGCTTTGAGTTGAAAAGCCGGCAACCAGTCACATTCAAATATCCAACCGATCCCATTATTTAACTCACCAGTTTGAAGCATTTCATCCGGATAAGATGTGCTTTGCGAAAGCTGCAAAAGTAAAGCAACAAGGTTACCCACAGTTCAGTTGCCAAGATTTTATAGCGACTTGGGCAGGAATATTGGAATCGGGGCCGGAGACTCTCGGGGGTGTGTGGCAGTGATTGGATGTTCTGACCTCATCATGTCCACACCTCAACACCACCGTCTGCTGATTGGACAATATGATAAACATGCAAAAACATTGTTGCAGCATTGATAGGAGTGAACCAGCAGGCAGGTCTACAGCGGCCTGCCCCTGAACTCCCCACTGCTTCCCCCTGCACCATGTCTACTGTCTGTCTGTCCACCACATGGTCTCCCTGTGTGAACACGACACTGACTCAAAGCCCAAGTGATACAGCAGGTTCATTTGTTCCCAGTGCCACAGCACGTCTCGAGATTAGTCGGTGCGTCCAGTACTCACAGTAACTGGGGTTTCACTGGGCTCTATGTGATTCAATGCTGCAACTCACGGAGTGAAGAAGGTTGGAGTGTGAGGTGGGGGGAAGGAGGGTGAAGGAGGAGATGGGAGTGAGGGGACACGGCTGTGAGGGGAGGAGTGGGAGGTGGAGTGTGAGGGGGAGTGAGGGGGAAGGGGAGTGAGGTGGGAGGGGGGAGTGAGAGAGAGAGTGAGGTGGGAGTGGGGTTAGACTTACCCTCATAGTTGATGCACCCGTTGGAATCCTCCTGTCCGGCCATCAGCTGCTCCACCTCACTCTCGGACATCTTCTCTCCTGTGGACCAACGTGCTCATTAGTTGCAGAGTTTGGGCACGGTTCCTCTCTGCTGGTGATCTTCAGCAATGACATTGACCTTGGGTTTAAAAATGTTTAAATACTCCACGGCAGTCAAAGGAGCCAGCATCCAAAGGCAGACTGAGACACTGTGCTTGACTTCAAGAAGCATTGAGCGAGTGACAATGCTGAAACACTATCTTGGTGGGAAAATTCTCCAGTGATTAGATTCAGACCAGGACCAGGAGGAACAGAAGACATTGGAGCAGGAGTGGGCCGTCCGGTCCTTTGAGCCTGCCTCACCATTCACCGACATCACGGCTGATCTACCACCGATTCCCCGCATGATCTCCGCCTTCCTCGATTGGCTTTTTCTCCAGAGTTCCATCCACCTCTCTTTGGAATTAACTCAATGACTGAGCCTCTACAGTGCTCTGGGATAGAGAATGCCAAACATTCACCGCTCTCAGTCCTAACTGACCTCTGCCATATTCAAACTGTGGCTCCTGGTTCTACACCCTCAGTCAGAGGAATGCCCTCCCTGCACCCGGGGGAGCACCCTCCCTGTACCCAGGGGTTGAGCACTGTAAGAATTTTGTGAGCTTCAATCAGTTCTCCTCTCATTCTTCTGAGCTCTGGAGAACAGAGGCCTGATCTACTCAGTGTCTGCTCAGATGGCAAATCTCCATCCCAGGAGCTAGTCTGATGAACCTTTGCTGAAAGAAGATCCTTTTTTAGGTAAAGCAATCCAAACTGTCCACAATACTTCTAGAACAGACTGGCCAAGGCCCTATATATTTGCAGTGAGACATCTTTACTCTTGTACTCACAGTAAAGGCCTTTCTGAGTGTCAGCTGCCCCTGCACATCGGCCTTCAGTCAAGCACTCCCGGGTCCGTAAGACACAGGAGCAGAATTAGGCCATTCAACCCATTGAGTCTGCTCCGCCATTCGATCATGGCTCATTTATTTTTCCCTCTCAACCCCATTCTCCTGCCTTCTCCCTGTAACCTTTGACACCCTTACTAATCAAGAACCTATCAACCTCCACTTTAAATACATCCAATGACTTGGCCTCCACAGCTGTCTGTGGCAATGAGTTCCACAGATTCACCACCCTCTGGCTAAAGAAATTCCTCCTCATCTCTGTTCTAAAGGAATGTCCTTCTATTCTGAGGCTGTGCCCTCTGGTGCTAGACTCTCCCACTGCTGGAAACATCTTCTCCACGTCCACTCTATCCAGGCCTTTCAACATTCAGTAGGTTTCAATGAGGGCCCTCTTCATCCTTCTAAACTCCAGCGAGTACAGGCCCAGAGCCAGCAAGTGCTCCTCATACATTAACCCTTTCATCCCCAGGATCATTCTAGTAAACCTCCTCTGGACCATCTCCAATGCCAGCACATCCCTCCTTAGATATGGGCCCAAGACTGCTCACAATACTCCAAATGTGGTCTGACCAACGCCTTATAAAGCCTCTGCGTTACATCCTTGCTTTTATATTCTAGTCCTCTTGAAATGAATGTTAACATTGCATTTGCCTTCCTTACTACTGACTCAATCTGCAAGTTAACCTTCAGGAAATCCTGCACTAGGACTCCCAATTCCCCTTGCACGTCTGATTTCTGAATTCTCTCCCCATTTAGAAAATAGTCTGCGCCTTTATTCCTTCTACCAAAGTGCATGACCATTCACTTCCCTACGCTGTATTCCTCCTGCCACTTCTTTGCCCATTCTCCCAACCTGTCCAAGTCCTTCTGCAGAGTCCCTGCTTCCTCAACACTACCTGCCCCTCCACCTATCTTTGGGAATCTTTGGGTATCACGGGAATGGCACCAGAGGACTGGAGGGGGGCAAATGTTGTCCCCTCATTCAAAAAAGGTAGTAGGGATAGTCCAGGGAATTATAGACCAGAGTCTTATGCCTGTGGTGGGCAAGCTGTTGGAAAGGATTCTTAGAGATAGGGTCTATGGGCATTTAGAGAACCATGGTCTGATCAGGGACAGCCAGCATGGGTTTGTGGAGGGCTGTGACTAGCAGTGTCCCACAAGGATCAGTTCTGGGACCTCTGCTTTTTGTGATTTTTATTAATGACTTGGATGAGGGGGTAGAAGGGTGGGTTGGCAAGTTTGCAGACGACACAAAGGTTAGAGGTGTTGTGGATAGCGTAGTAGAAGATTGTTGAAGATTGCAGAGGGACATTGATAGGATGCAGGGCTGGGCTGAGAAGTGGCAGATGGAGTTCAATCCGGAGAAGTGTGAGGTGGTACACTATGGAAGGACAAAATCCAAGGCAGAGTACAAAGTTAATGGCAGGATTCTGGGTAGTGTGGAGGAGCAGAGGGATCTGGGGGTCCATATCCACAGATCCCTGAAAGTTGCTTTACAGGTGGATAGGGTAGTTAAGAAAGCTTATGGGGTGTTAGCTTTCATAAGTAGTGGGATCGAGTTTAAGAGCCGCGAGGTAATGATGAAGCTCTATAAAACTCTGGTTAGACCACACTTAGAGTACTGTGTCCAGTTCTGGTCACCTCATTATAGGAAGGATGTGGAAGCTTTGGAAAGGGTGCAGAGGAGATTTACCAGGATGCTGCCTGGTTCAGAGGGTATGCATTATGAGGAGAGACTAAGGGAGCTGGGGCTTTACTCTTTGGAGAGAAGGAGGATGAGAGGAGACATGATAGAGGTGTACAAAATATTAAGAGGAACAGCTCGAGTGGACAGCCAACACCTCTTTCCCAGGGCACCAATGCTCAATACAGGAGGGCATGGATTTAAAGTAATGGGTGGGAAGTTCAAGGGAGATATCAGGGGGAGGTTTTTTACCCAGAGAATTCCAACAGATTTGTCAGGCAAGATCTCCCCTTAAGGAAACCATGCTGACTTTGGCCTATTTTATTATGTGCTTCCAAGTACCCCGAAACCTCATCCTTAATAATGGACTCTAACATCTTACCAACCACTGAAGTCAGGCTAACTGGCCTATAATTTCCTGCCTTTTGCCTCCCTCCCTTCTTTAAAAGTGGAGGGACATTTGCGATTTTCCAGTCCTCTGGAACCATTCCTGGCTCCAGTGATTCTCGAAAGATCACTACTAATGCCTCCACAATCTCTTCAGCTGCCTCTTTCAGAACCCTGGGGTGTAGTCCATCCTGTCCGAGTGACTTATCCACCTTCTCCTTAGAAATAGCGACTACGCTCACTTCTGCCCCCTGACTCTCTTGAATTTCTGGCACGTTACTGGTGTCTTCCACAGTGAAGACTGATGCAAAATACTTATTCAGTTTGTCTGCTATTTCTTTGTCCAATGTCCACTCTTGCCTCTCTTTTACTCTTTATATACAGTATCTGAAAAAACTTTTGGTATCCTCTTTTATATTATTGGCTAGCTTATCTTCATATTTCATCTTTTCTCCCCTTATTGCTTTTTTAGTTGCCTTCTGTTGGTTTTTAAAAGCTTCCCAATCCTCTAGCTTCCCACTAATTTTTGCAATATTGTCTGCCCTCTCATTTGCTTTAATGCTGTCTTTGACTTCTCTTGTCAGCCACAGTTGTATCATCCTCCCTTTGGAATGTTTCTTCTTCTCTGGGATGAACTGATCCTGTGTCTTCCACATTCCTCCCAGAAACTCCTGCCATTGCTGCTCTACTGCCATCCCTGCCAGGGTCCCCTTCCAATCAACTTTGGCCGCTCCTCCCTCATGCCTCTGTAATTTCCTTTACTTAACTGTAATACCGACACATCCGATTTTAGCTTCTCCCTCTCAAACTGCAGGGAGAATTCTATCATATTATGATCACTGCCTGCTAAGTGTTTCTTTACTTTAAACTCCCGAGTCGAATCTGGTTCATTGCACAAGACCAAATCCAGAATGCATTTGAATGGGTCCCTTTGAATATCAACGTTTCTCAGTTTCTCACCATCTAACACACACCGTGCTTTCCTAGTCGGTGCACCAAAGTGCACAAGCTCACGTTTTTCTGTATTATATTCCATCTGCCATGTTCTTCCCCCACTCACTCAGCTTGTCCATTTCCCCTGAAGTCTCTTCACACCTCCCTCCCTACTCCCAATCCCATCTGTTTTGTATCATCGGAAAACTTGGAAATAAGATGCTTCACCTCCTGCAGCCAACTGTTGGTACAGATCACGGATAGCTGGGTCCCACTAGTCACAGCCACCAACCTCAAAGAGACTGTGTTATCCCACTCTTTGCTTTCTTTATGCAACCCCCAGTTCCAAGGGTCTAACCTTGTTGACCAAACTGTGTGAGACCTTACCAAAATCCTTCCGAAAATACAAACAACCACTGGTCACCTTCATCTATTGGTCTAAGTCCACCCTCAAAAAAGTACAACAGATTAGTCCAACAGGATTTTGATTTCATAAATCCATGCTGACTCTGCCCAATCTGATTCATTTCAGTGAGCTCTGCTTGTTACACCCTTCATAAGGGACTTCAGCACGTCTCCTCATGTTAGCTGGTTCACCAATTCTTGCTCCCTTCCTTAATAAACAGTGGAGACACAAATTCTATCCTCCAATCCACAGGAACAATTCCTGAACGTGTGGAAGATGACCGTAGTTACTAGAAGCCAAACTGTCCTCCCCAGGCCATCACTTCAGGAGTTCCTCAGAACAGCGTCCTGATCCCAACCATCTTCAGCTACTTCACCCATGACCTTCCTTCTGCCATAAGGTCAGAAATGGGGATGTTACTGACAACTCCACTTGCAACTCCTCAGCCATTGAATAATCCGTGCTTGCAGGCAGCAGGATATGCAGGACTTTCAGGCATGGACTAGTAAGTGGCAAGAAGCATTTGCGCCATGTCAGTGCCAGGCAATGACCAGCTCCAATGCCTCTTCTTCAACAGGCAGGCATTGTAGCATAGTGGTTAGCATAATGCTTTACAGCGCCAGCGACCCAGGTTCAAATCCAGCCACTGTCTGTAAGGAGTTTGTACGTTCTCCCCGTGTCTGCGTGTGTTTCCTCCGGGTGCTCTGGTTTCCTCCCACATTCCAAAGACGTACGGGTTAGGAAGTTGTGGGCGTGCTATGTTGGCACCGGAAGCGTGGTGACACTTGCGGGCTGCCCCCCAAAATCATTACGCAAAAGATGTATTTCACTGTGTGTTTCGATGTACATGTGACTAATAAAGATCTTATCAGATCTTATCTTATCATATTTAATGGCCCTATTATCACAGCTACCACCACGAACAGCCTGGGGGGTCAACGTTGTCCAAGAATATAAACAGTGTGGTTAGAAGAGCAGATCAGAGGCTGGGTATTCTGTGGGAATGACTCCTCTCCTGACTCCCCAAGGCTTTTACAACAACTTAGAAGGTTGTCCAAGGCAACAGCAGGATGTAGATCAGATGGAAAGTTGGGCAGAGCGTTGGAGGATGGAATTTAATCCTGACAAGTGCAAGGTGATGCATTTTGGGAAGTCAAGTAGAGGTAGGCCACATACACTAAATGGTAGGGCATTAAGGGATGCTGATGAAAAGAAGGACCTTGGTTCAAGTTCATAGTTCCCTGAAAGTGGCAACACTTGTAGATAAGGTGGTGAAGAAGGTATATGGGATGCTTGCCTTCATTGCCCAGGGCGTAGAATGTAAGAGTTGGGACATTATGTTGCGACTTTACTAAAGACTGGTTAGACCGCACTTGGACTATCGTGTGTAGTTCAGGTCACCAGACCATGGGAAGGATGTGGTTGCATTAGAGAGAGTGCAGTATGTTGCCTCGTTTGAAGGACTTCAGTTGGATAGGCTGAGCTTGCTTTCCCTGGTGCAGAGAAGACCGAGGGGGACCTGATAGAGGCACTAGTTACAGGCATCCGATCACAAAAAAAGCTTCTGCATCACCCTCTCTCTCCTACTGCCAAGACAGTTTTGGATCCAATATTATAAGGATCCAAAATCCAATGTTCTGCTATTATAATAATAAAATTATGAGATTATAGGGTATATAGTCAGAAAATTTTTTCCGTGGGAGGGTTATCATCAACACGATGGCTTAGGTTTAAGGTGAGAGGAAGGGGTTTTAAAAGGGATCTGAGGGCTAAGTTTTTTTACACAAATAGTGGCTGATATCTTGAACAGCCTGCCAGAGGAGATGGTGGAAACAGACACAATCACTACATTTCAAAAATATTTAGACAGACCCTTGAATAGGCGTTGCATAGAAGGATACAAACTTAATGTAGGCAATGGGATTAGTGTAGATGGGCAAAAAGGTCAGCATGGATGTAGTGGACCGAAGGGCCTGTTTCTGGGACTCCATCTACAAGGCAGATGGAAGATTCTCTTTCCTGGATGAGAAGGTTAATGATAATAACTAGGATTGCCTGAGCATTAAAGTCTCAGTGGGGGTGGAGTTTTTGAGGTTTATTCAGGAGAGGTTTTTGACACAGAATGTAGATTGACCAACGAGGGAAGGAGCATTGCTGGACCTTGGGGAATGGAGCTGGTCAGGTGGAGGGAGTGTCAGTGGGGGAGCATTCTGGAGATAGTGACAATTACTCTATATATTTCAAAGTGGTTATGGAAAAGGATAAGGATAGACCAGGAATAAAGGTCTTAAATTGGGGGAAAACCAATTTTATTAAAATAAGACAGGACCTGGAAAGTATAGACTGGAAGCACCTACTTGCAGGTAAGTTCACATCTGCACAGTGGGAAATATTCAACAGAGAAATAACAAGAGTTCAGGGCCATCGTGTGAAAGGGTGAAAGCCAGGGGTAACGGGTAGAGGCAACACTGGATGTTGAGGGATATTGAGAGTTGGATAAAGAGAAAAAAATGGAAGCGTGTGGCAGTTGAAGAGAACTAATGTCAGAGGTATTTAAAAGTGTAGGGAGGAACTTAAAGAGGAAATTAGGAAGGCAAAGAGGGGTCAGGCAATAACATTGGCAGACAGGATTGAGGTATGTCCAAAGGTGTTTTACAAGTATGTTAGGGATAAAAGAATAACCAGGGAAAGAGTGGGGCCCGTTAGGGACAACAGGACAATCTGTGCGTGGAGCCAGAAGGTAGAGGTGAGGTGGTGAACTCAGCAAAGGGAAAGGTGAAATTCTAGTGCAAGGCTCCATAAATAAACTTGATGCCTTGGTGGGCTCACTGGTGGATAAAACCCCAGGATCAGATGAGATTTATCTCAGGCTGTTACGGGAGGCAAGGGAAGAGATTTCTTGGGCTTTGGCTGAGATTTTTACATCCGTTGGCCACAAGTGAGGTACCAGATGACAGGGGCTGGTAAACATGGTCCTCCTTTTCAAGAAAGATAGCAGGGAAGAGCTTGGCAATTACAGATCTGGGACCCTAACATACGTCGTAGGGAAGTTATTGGGAAAAGTTCTGAGGGAGAGGATTAATGATCACTTGGAAAGGCAGGGACTGGTCAGACAACATGGCTTGGTCAAGGGAAGACCTTGTCTGACCAATCTGATTGAATTTTTTGAGAAGGCAACAAAATGTATTGATGAGGGCAGGGCAGTAGGTGTGACTTACATGGACTTCAGTAAAGCCTCTGACAAGGTCTCACATGGGAGACTGTTTCAGATGGTTAAGGCCCATGGGATGCAAGGCAGGTTGTTAAATTGAATCCAAAATTAGCTTGGCAATAGGAGAGCGAGGGTGATGATAGAGGGTCGTTTTTGTGATTGGATGCCTGGTGTCCCACGGTGACTGGTGCTGGGACACTTGCTGTTTCAGTTGGATGTGGATGTAGGTGAAATGATCAGTTAGTCTGCAGATAACATGAAGATCGGTGGAGTTGTTGACAGTGGGGAGGGTGGCCTTAGGCTACAGGGCGAGTTTGATGTGTTGGTGAAATGGACTCAGAAATGGCAGATGGGGTTTAATTCTGATAAACAAATGGAAAAGCATTGGGCTTATTAGAGATGGACAACATGGCTTTGTGTGAGGCAGGTCATATCTTACAAACTTGAGGTGACTAAGATGAGTGGGGGTAGGGCAGTGGATGTTGCCCACATCAACTTTAGAAAGGCATTTGACAAGGTCCCACATGGGAGGCTCGTCCAGAAGATTAAGATGCATGGGATTGATGGTGATTTGGGAGATTGGCTTCAAAATTGGCTTTGCCATAGAAGACAGAAGATTTTGGGGGAGGGGTGTTATTCTTGCTGGAGGTCTGTCACCAGTGGTGTTCCACAGGGATCAGTGCTGGGACCTCTGTTGTTTGTGATGTATGTAAATGACTTGGTTGGAAATGTAGATGGGTGGGTTAGTAAGTTTGCAGATGACACAGAAATTGGTGGTGTTGTGGACAGTGAAGAAGATGGTCAAAGGATACAGTGGAATACAGATCAGTTGCAGACATGGGTGGAGAAATGGCAGATGCAGTTTAATCCCGGCACGTGTGATGTGTTGCACTTCAGGAGGTCAAACCTAAGAGGGAAGTATACAGTAGCCGGCAGGGCCATTAACAGCACTGATATACAGCGCGATCTTGGAGTCCAAATCCATAGCTCCCAGAAAGTGGCAACACATGTAAATAGGGTTGTAAAGGTGTATGACATGCTTGCCTTTGTTGGTCGGGGCATTGAGTACAAGAGTCAGGAAGTCATGTCGCAGTGGTATAAAACTTTGGTTAGGCCACATTTGGAGTGTTGGGCAAACAGAACTTCACACCATTACAGCAAGGATGTGGAGGCTTTGGAGAGCGTGCGAAAAGGTTCACTAGGATATTGCCTGGATTAGAGGGTATTGGCTATAAGGAGAGGTTGCACAAACTTGGATTTTTTTCTCTGGAGTGTCAGAGGGTAAGGGGAGACCTGATAGAAGTTGATAAAACTATGAGAGACATAGATAAGTTAGTTAGTCAGAGTCTTTTTTCCAGGGTAGAAATGTCAAATACTAGACGGCATAGGTTTAAGGTGGGAGGGGGAAACAGAGGGGGGTGGGTGTCTGGAATATGCTGCCGGGGAGGTGATGAAAGCAGAGACGATAGTGGAATTGATGAGGCATTTGGACAGACACATGAACAGGCAGGGAATGGAGGGAGATGGACCACGTGCAGGCAGGTGGGATTAGTTTAATTTGGCATCATGTTCAGCACAGGCATTGTGGGCTGAAAGGACTGTTCCTGTGCTGTACTGTTCCTCCAGGTGGTGGAGGCAGATACATTAGGGACATTTAAGAGACTCTTAGATAGACACGTAAATGATTTCTCTGCGGGGGTGGGGGGGCTATGTAGGAGGGAAGGGTTAGAGAGATCTTAGAGCAGGATAAAACATCAGCACAACTTTGAGGGCCAAAGGGCCTGTACTGTGCTGTAATGTTCTGTGTTCTATGTTCTAAATGTGCGGTGATGCATTTTGGGAATATTAATGTTGTTAGGACATACACCATGAATGGTCAGGTCCTAGGGGGTATTGGGGAACAGGGGGACATTGGTGTGCAAGTCCAAACATCCTTGAAGGTGGCAATGCAGGTAGATAACGTGGTTAAGAAGGCATATGGGATGCTGGCCTTCATTAGTCAAAGTCAAAGTCGAGTTTATTGTCATCTGCACAAGTCCATGTGTGCACAGGTGCAATGAAAAACTTACCTGCAGCAGCATCACAGGCACACAGCATCAGATAAGCAGCATTCACAAGAAAAACATAAATTAAACATAAATTATACACAATTTTTACCAGAAAGAACACCATTCAGGGCACTTCCAACAGTACATCTGTAGAAGTTTGTTAGAGTGTTCAGTGACAAGCCAAACCTCCTTAACCTCCTAAGAAAGTAAAGACACTGGTACACTTTCCTTATGACAGGATGGTGCCCACAGGTCATTGTGGAAGTGGTGGGCTGAATGGTCTGTTTCCATGCTGTATGTCTCCATCACTCTGTAACACCATTAAGGACAAAGTGACCCACTTGACTGGCAGCCTGTCCACCAGCTCAGCATTCACTCCCACCACCACCAGTGGCTGCAGAGTTTACCATCTACAGAATGCCCTGCAGTTACTTTCCCAGGTAACAGAACCTTCCAAACCCTAACCCTCTGCCCCCACAAAGGATAAGGACAACAAACTGCAGCTTTCCCTCTGAGTCCCACACCATCCTGACTTGGAAATATATCGATGCTCCTTCAATACTGCTGGATCTAAATCCCGGAACTCCCTCTCCAACAGCACTGTGGGAGCATGGACTGGAGTAGTTCTAATGGACCAGTCACCAGCACCACCCTAGGTGTTGGTGAATTGGCAGCATGGGAATTGTATCCATCAATGAAGAAATATTAATAATAAATAATCAATTAAAGAAGAAATCAGATCACTGGCTGGAAACTAATCAAGGTTTGAGACTTGCAGTGAGAGGGAAGCAGACTCACCAGGCTTCGGATCAGTAATCTCTGTGGTTAGTAACATTCTAAATCTTACTTGTCATTTATCAGCCCATGCCTGAAAGTCCTTCACATCTCGCTGTACACAGGCAGTGACTGCTTCACACCCTGAGGAGCTGCAATGCTCAATCATCAGCGAACATCTCCACTTCTGGCTTAATGACAAATGAACGTCATTACAGAGGGCGTCTACGTGCACAGTTTGGGCTGCAGAAACAGAGGCACAGATTACGACAGCAGGGAAGTCTCTGTGAACCTTTATAAACAGTTGTGTTTTGCCTCCAGCTGGGGTATTGTGTCCTGTTTAGATGCCACAATTTAAGAAGGTGCAAAGGACTCAGAAGAGATTTACTAAAATGATTTCTAGGATGAGGGGCGTTAGTTCTGTGACAGACTGGAGTACTGGGGCTGTTCTCCTTGGAATACAGGAAACTCAAATTTCTCTAAGGAGGTCTCTTGGACAGAAACTATTCCGAAAGGTGGAGGAGATGAGCATAGGGATGCAAGAGTCGAAGACAATACTTCAGCTGAGGTTGGAGAGGTGTCTTATGAAAATGGCCTCCATGCTTCTGTACTCTGTGCCTCTAATGATAGATAAATTTTTATCAATACAGCCCAGGATAAGGTGTTTCTTATTAACCACTTTCCCCACCTGCCCTACCATGCTCTATGATTTGTGTACCTTTCCCTCAGGTCTCTCTGCTCCGCGCCCTTTGTTCTATATTTACTTCTTCACATTCCTCTGACCAAAGTGCCTCACCTCACATTTCTCCACATTAAACTTTGTCTGCCATGTGTTTGCCCATTGCACCAGCCTGTTTACATCCTACTGCAGTCTATCACCACCATCTTCACAGCCCACAACACTGCCAAGTTGTGCGTCACCTGCACATTTAGAAGCTGTGGCTTGCACCCCCAAGTCCAGGTCGTTAACAGAGATGGAAAAAATCAGTGGCTCCAACACCGATCCCTGGAGAACACCGCTGTTCACAGTCCTGAGGAAGGGTTTCGATCCGAAATGTCCACAATTCCTTTCCTTCCACAGATGCTGCTGTGATCCGCTGAGTTCCTCCAGCAGATTGTTGCTCCAGATTCCAGCATCTGCAGTCTTGAGTCATCACTATTCACCTTGCTGAGTCTGAAAAACAATTTTTCACTGCAACCCTCTCTTGTCTGTTACTTAACCAACTTTGTCTCCAAGCTACAAGTACTGTATCCCTTTTATGCCATGAACTTTGCTGATTAGCCTGTTATGTGAAACCTCATCAAAATCCTTCGGGAAATCCAAGTACATCATATCAACTGCATTACCCTCGTCAACTCCATCTGTGATCTCATCAAAAACTCCGTCCAATTTTGATTAAACGTGATTTGCTGACTATTATTCTTGACCCAGATGTTGCCAGCACTGAGGTTAAACTGACTGGTCTGACATTGCTGGGGTATCCCTTACTCCATTTTTGAACACGGGAGTAACATTTGCCATTCTTCAGTTCTCTGACACCAGCCCTGGCATCCAAAGAGCAATGAACAGGTATGGACGATGTCCTCCTGTTCATTCCTCAAAATCCCAGGATGCCTCCCATCTGTTCCTGCCTACTTATCTACTTTAAGTTCAGCCAACTTTTCCAATACTTTGGAGACACAAGGGACTGCAGATGCTGGAATCTGGGACAACAATCTGCTGGGTTGAGCAACATCTGTGGCGAGAAAGGAGTTGTCAACATTTCAGTCCTGATGCAGGGTTTTGGGTCAACATGTTGACGATTCCTTTCCTCCCACAGATGCTGTTTGACCCATTGTGTTCCTCCAGCAGATTGTTTGTTGTTTTTTCTAAAACTTTAATCAGCGGGAGTGCTCAAGGGGGTGCTGGATATAGGTATCTAAAAGAAAAGGATTCACAGGGCTGTGAGGAGAATGCAAGGCACAGGGACTCACTGGTTGGTCTTGCATTGAGCTAGGACAAACACAATGGGCCAAACAGTCTCTTCTGTGAGTTCACAATGAGCTGTGGCTAACACACTGAAGATTTGGCAGAGGACAGATGTAACCTTGATGGGGCTGTTTGTGTTTGGATGATCCTGTGTAGGAGGAGCAGGTGAAGCCTAGCAGGAGACCACTACCAGCAGGCACAGTAGTGTGGTGGTTAGCGTGACGCTATTACAGCGCCAACCACCCATGACTACAGCGCCAATGACCTGGCGCTATTACAACGCAGCTGACTGTAAGGAGTTTGTACGTTCTCCCCGTGACTGCGTGGGTTTCCTCCGAGTGCTCCGGTTTCCTCCCACATTCCAAAGACGTACGGGTTAGGAAGTTGTGGACATGCTATGTTGGTGCTGGAAGCGTGGTGACACTTGCGGGCTGCCCCCAGAACACTATGCAATAGATGCATTTCACTGTGTGTTTTGATGTACACGTGACTAATAAAGATATCTTATCTTATTTAACCATCACATCTAGAGGTCAAGGAGCTGGCAGCAAATCCTCCTTGGAGCTTGCAGTGAGTGTATGGGAGAGCATCCAGTTGGACCCACCTCCAGCCCCACAGTTTGATTAGCCTCAGAACCAAAAGTACAAGGGGAGAAGGGTGCACTGAGGGACCTGCAGCTCGAGAGGTCCTTAGGCATGTCCGTCAGGTTGTGGGTCCAGATCCTGCACGATTTGAACCACGTCTCTCCCTTCTTCTACTGGGAAAGTGGCAGTGAGTCTGTAAGTAAGTCATGGGGCTGCTGGCTGACAACACTTCCTCCGTCATGGATCCAGAGGCATTTGATGACTTCGTCCGTTTTCTCCAGATCCGTCCAGTGAGAGTGGGCGCAGAGTTTTGTGGGAGGACCTGCCGAAGGTCGGCCCAGAGGGCAGTGATAGAACTGGATGCTCTGCTGACGTTGGTGGAGTTGACCAACGTCCTGCACTAGTTCTGGTGGGGCAAGTCCCCAGGACTGGAGGGATTCACTGTGGAGTTCCTCAGGGTTTTCTGGAATGTCCTGCGAGGTGACTACCGATTGGTCCTGGGGGAAAGCCTGGTAACCGGGGAGATGCTGTCATCGCTCTCCTGTCTAAGAGGGTTGATCTCTGCTTTTAATGCAATTGTTGACTGGTCTCCCTCCTTGGCACGGATCACAAGATCTTTGCCTGATCCTGTCCACCTGGCTGGGCTCTGTGCAGCCCATGTGACTCACCCCAGCCAGTCCTACATGGTCCCAGACTGGTCCACCCAGGATAACTTCCTTTTGGTTTGGCATCTGTTCCACCTCACCCAGAGGGCTGATCTGTCAGTCGTCTTTCTCTCCTTCAACCAGGAGAAGGTGGTTGACGGGATGTATCACAAATTTCGGGACTCTGCACACGTTTGCACTTGGGCTGCATTTTGTGGACTGGGTCTGACTTTTGTACGTTGCTGCAAAGTGCCAGATGGAAGTCAATGGGTCCTTAACACCACCCCTTGGCTGTTGGAGAGGAGTATGTCATGGAGGCCACTCGTTTGGCCAGCTGCATCTTCTTCTTCTGAGGTTGAAGAGTCTGGCTCGGTGTGGGCCAGGTGTGGAGGTGAGGTGGTCCTTTCAGCTTACACTGACAATGTGCTCCTCATGGTCACAGATCCCGTTGACCTGCAGAGGATGCACAAGTGCCAGTGGGTCCTTTCAGCTGGGTCAACTGGGAGAAACATTCCAGTCTCCTGGTAGGTCAGTGGTGGGTGGACTCCCTGCCAGAAGAGATGAGACCGTGTGTGTGGAGAACCACACACCTCCTCCATCTGGGAGTCTCCCTCAGACCTGCTGAGGAACCCTGGCTGATAAACTGGCAGGAGGTGGAGGTGAGAGTCACCTCCCAGGTAGGCCACTGGACAGGACTGTCCCCAGTTACCTACAGGGGCTGAGCACTACAGAAACCAACCGGTGACCTCCATGTGCGGTGGGTCACTTTGGTCACCAAGATCCAGAAGAAGCTGGTGAGTTTCTTCTGAGGCAAGAGGGAGCACGGGGTCTCTGCCACAGTTCTGCTTCCTGATCGAGGAGGGTGGTCAGTCACTGGTGTGTGTCTGGACCCAGGTCACCTTCGGGTCCTGCAGAGGTACCTGTACACTGAGCATCCTCCCAGACTGGGTGCACTGGCTGTGGCCGGATGTAGGGATGGACCAGATAGCACCCAGACACTGACGAGGGTCACAGACACTGACGGGGTGCAGACGCTGACGGGGTGCAGACGCTGAGGGGTTGCAGACGCTGAGGGGTTGCAGACGGTGCTCAACTAATTGTCAGCCCCTTTGCCACTATACACCCAAAAACTAGTTGCCTTCCCTTGGGCTGCTGAAGACTGAGTCTGCAGCAGTGACCAGAGCCTGGACCTGCGGAGTGCGGAGAGAGTTGTTGGTCTCATCCACTGTCTACGTGTCCACCCCACAGATACTCTGTGTGCATTGGACAGGCATCACCCAACGCCTGAGCCCACAAGAAGTCCATTAATGGACATGTAGACTTAGATACTGTTCCTCTCACTGGACACACTGCTGTACCTTACACAGAAACTCCTGCATCCACTCCATTTCTTGTCTCAGGTTATTATCCCACGGACTGCTCCGGGCCTGTGAAATTGTCCCATGAAGAGCCTTGCCCTGCCTACCCCATCTCTGCTGCCCAGCCCTGCCCTGCCCAGCCCTCCCTCGCCCGCCTGTCCCTGGCCCTCCTCTGCCTCACCTATCCTACATGGTTGAATGCTCACCTGGGCTACATTTGTCCTGATGTCCCAGGCCCATCCACAGATCCTTATCCATCTACTCTGACTGTGGACAGGGAAACAGAGGACCAAGTAATTACTGGCAGGGATGGAACACATAGATGTCCTTCTCTCCAGTGGTAACTGCAGTGTATCAGAAACAAGCAGTAAGAGAATAGCTGTGGCTTAATGAATGGGACAATTGGCACACAGACCCCGGTGAAAGGAATGAGTAGGAGAGGGGTAGATGGAAGAGGCTAATGAGTGTTGTCTGAGCAGTTATCTGCAGGGCACAGAATAGAAATCAGCAGCCAATACCAATGCAAGATCAATGCCTGTACGCTCAGTAACAGCCCCAGGTCTACCTCCACCTCCAACCAGACACTCACCCAGCGTCGCGAGCACATGACGAAGCTCTGCCCCCATTACCGTGCCGTTTCCTTCCTTGTCAAAGACTTTCAAACCTTCTATAAAATCTTCCAAAGTGCCCTGGTCCTTGCTTCTTGAGATGTGTTGCAGCATTGGGAGAAAGGTCTCAAAGTCCAACATCTTCTGGTTCATCTCTGTGAGGAGGCAAGTAAGGGGGGGTCAGACTGACAGATGGAACAGGGAGTACGGGCAGCTGGGCAAAGAACTGAACTGTGGAGGGGCCAGTGGTGAGGTACTGTTCTGGTGTCGATTGGTAAGGCTGTTCCTGCACGTTCGTGTATGTGTCCATTCATATTTACCTTGTAATTTAGTGCATGTGTTTACTTCTCCACATCTGTGATCATAGTGTGTGTAGTTACATGTGTGCCTGTATGAAAGGGTGTGCAAGACGGTATTTCTTTGTTCGGACATGTGTGTGCTTATTTTCCCTCCAGTCACGTCCCTTGCCACATCCCACCACTGGGTCTGGATCTGGTGGCCATCACCACACACCTCGTGTCACTGCTGGTGATGGGCGGGGGGTGGGTTGAAGGGTTGGGGGATGGAGGGGCACCACTGACCTTCTGGTTTGGGTTTGCCCAGCACTTTCATGACCTCAGCGTTGGTGGGGTTCTGCCCGAGGGCTCGCATGACATCGCCGCACTGGGCGTAGGTGATTTTCATCTCACAGGACGGGGTCCTGTCGAAAAGGGCGAAAGCTTCCTTGAATTCTGAAAGAGGAGACATGAGGAATGGATTGTAAGTGTGGAGGTGAGAGACATCAAACCGTGCGTACAAAGCTAGACATACATGGACAAGTCAGGCACAGGGCTGGGTTTAGCTTCAGGGACACAGGGACAGGTACTGGGAAGGTACAACCAGCCAGAATCAAATGATACCCGGATACACCAGAGAAAAGAGCAGTCACAAGCCAGAAGCCAACAAACAGGTGTCTCGAACAGTGGGGTCAGTATCAGAATGAACAAGAAATAGACAGAGCCAGCTCTGCCAACACATCAAACACACGGCACATGAAGGAGATATGGTCAATATCACCGGGGTAGGAATTAGAGAGTGAATAAAGCACGGAACACGGTCAGTCCATGTAGGGAATGAGGTCAGTGTTAGGTGTGGATGATATCAGGATGGGTCAGTCCCCAGGGGTCAGGGTCAACATCTGGAGCTGGGGTTGGAGTCATTGCTCAGGGTGGGGGTGTCATGGCCCAGGGTGAGAGTCAGGGGTCAGGGTCAGTGCCAGGGGTGGGGTCAAGATCAACATCCAGTGTTGGGTGGGGAGTTGGGAATCAGGGCTAGGGTCAGGGTCAGGTATGGGGTCAGGGTCAGCATCAGGGTCTGGTCAATAACCAATACTGGGGTCACTGGAAGTTCTCCTTGTCTTTCCCCAAACACTTGTCTAATCAGCCATTGTGAGAAGTTGGAGAGCAGGACAGGGACACAGACAGAGGAGAGAATATTACACCCAAAGGCATCAACTCACCTTCAATCTGGTCGTTGCTGAATTCAATCTGAAACAGATAGAAGGTCAGTGTTATTGAAGAACAGGTGATGAAGGAGTGGTGTGTTTCTGCTGACACGGGGCTGGGTCATGGTGAGGGATACGAGCCCCATCTGATGAGACAGTCTCAGGCCAGTGAAAGGAGTCTGCAGCAATCCCAACACATAGCTCTCCATCATAACTTTCACCTGGACTGCAATGGGGGTTTATTTTGGGCAGCCATTCTTGGCTGCAGTAAGATGTCAGGTGATGGTCCAGATGAAATGTCTTGACCTGAAACAGCGACTGTCCGTTTCCCTCCACAGATGCTGCCTGACCCGCTGAGTTCCTCCAGCAGTTTGTTTTTTGCTCCAGATTCCAGCATCTGGAATCAGTTCGTCAGCAGTGCACAGAACACAGTCATTCTGCTCCTTGACCTTGTGTGCCCTGACTGATCGATAAACCTCCCTCTTCTCAATATCCTCCACTGGCCTCATTAGCTACCTCAGAACCAAAAAAATTGGAGAACATGTTACACTTTCCAATAAGACGGGAGGCAGATGTATCTATCCTGCACTGTCCCTGCTGATCAGCTAGGTGAGTGAGCCGAGGATGGGCAAATGGTGTTCAATCCAGATAAGTGTGAGCTGTTGCATTTTGGGAAGTCAAACCAGGGTAGGACTTTCACAGTGAACGGCAGGGCCTTGGGGAGTGTTGTGGGACAGAGGGAGTTTGGAGTACAGGTACATAGTTCATTGAAAGCGGCATCACAGGTAGACAGGGTGATGAAGAATGTGTTTGGCACGCTGGCCTTCATCAATCAGGGCATTAAGTATAGAAGTTGGGACATTATGTTGCAGTTGTACAAGGCAACGGTGAGGCTGCACTTGGAGTATTGAGTACAGTTTTGGTCACCTCGTCATTGGAAAGATGTCATTAAGCTGGAAAGAGTGCAGAGAAGATTTACGAGAATGTTGCTAGAACTCAAGGGCCTGAGCTATAGCGAGAGGTTGGGCAGGCTGGAACCTTATTCCTTGGAACATAGGAGACTGAGGGGCGACCTTAATAAGAGGTGTATAAAATCACGAGGATCATTGATAGGGTGAATGCACTTGGTCTTTTTCCCAAGGAAACAGAACCAAAAACTCGGGGGCATAGGTTTAAGGTGAGAGACAAAATATTCAGAAAGGACCTGAGGGACAACTTCTTCACACAGAGGGTGGTGTGTATATGGAACGAGCTGCCAGATGAAGTAGCTGAAGCAGAAATAATAACAACATTTAGAAGACATTTGGTCAGGTACATGGATACATAGAACATAGAACATTACAGCACTGGACAGGCCATTTGGCCCACGATGTTGTGCTGATCTTGATGCCAATTTAAACTAAATGTCCTCTTCCTGTGTATCATCCATATCCCTCCATTCCCTTCATATTCATGTGTCTATCTAAAAGCCCCTTAAACTCCACCAAACTGCCTGGCTACTACCCCTGGTGACCCATTCCAGGCACTAACCACTCTCTGCCTAAAAAGTTTACTCCTCACATCACCTTTAAACTTCCCCACTCTAACCTCAAAAACATGTCCTCTGGTGTCTGACATTTTTACCCTGGGGAACAGATTCTGACTGTCTACCCTATCTATACCTTTCATTTGCCACCCCTATTCCCTTTCTTCTATGGACAAGCCAGAACTGAATCCAAACTTGCACTTCACCCTGGATCCCATGCATCTTTATCTTCTGAATCAACCTTATCAAATGCCTCACTAAAGTGCATGCAGATAACGTCCACTGCCTTACCCTCAACAAGCACCTTTGTCACCTCCTCATAAAAACAAGTTTGTAAGACATGACCTGCCCCGCACAAAGCCATGCTGACTGTTCCTAAGCAGGCCATGCCTTTCCAAATGTGCATAAAACCTATCCCTCACTCTTCTCTCCAATAACCTCCCTATCACTGATGTGAGACTCACTGATCTGGATTATCCCTATTTCCCTTCTTGAACAAAGGCACAACATTTGCTACTTCCTGATTGTTCAGAACCTCTCCTGTTGCCAGTGAGGACACAAAGATCCTTGTCAAAGCCCCAGCAATCTCCTCACTTGCTTCTTTTAATATTCTGGGATATATGCCATCAAGACCTGGGGAATTATCCACCTTAATGATTTTCAGAAGACCCAGCACTACCTCCTCCTTAATCTCAAAATGTCCCAGCACATCAGCATGTCCCACTCTGACTTCACTGTCCTCCAAATGCTTCTCCTCGGTAAATACTGACACAAAGTACTCATTTAGCACCTCAGCCACTTGCTCTGACTCCAAGCACCAATTCCCTCCTTTATCCTTGAGTGGACCTGCCCTCTCCTTAGTTATCCTCTTTTTCTTAATGTAAGTATAAAGTGCTGTGGGATTCTCCTGGATCCTGCTGGCCAAGGCTATTTCATGGCCCCTTATGGCCTTCCTAATCACCTGCTTGAGCACTTTCTTGCTGCTTTTATATTCCACAAGGGCCCAGTCTGATTTTAGCTTCCTAAACCTTACGTATGCTTCTTTTTACATCCTGACTAAATTTAGCACCTCTCGGGTCATCCAAGGTTCCCGTACCTTCCCATCCTTGTCCTTACTCCTTACCAAACACGCCGATCCTGAACTCTGATCAGCTGGTCTTTAACCAACTCCCACACGTCAGATGTGGACTTGTCCAACAGCAGTTGCTCTCAGTCAACACCCCTTAGCTCCTGTCTTATCCTGTCAAAATTTGCCCTCCCCCAATTTACTACCTTCCTGCAAGATCCAATTTTATCCTTACTCATGACTATCTTAAAACATAATGGGTTGTGGCCACTATTCTCATAAATTCTTAAAATGATAGGAAGCTTCAGAACATAGAACATAGAACAATCACAGCACAATTCAGGCCCTTCAGCCCACAAAGCTGTGCCGAACATGTCCCTACCCTAGAAATTACTAGGCTTACCTATAGCCCTCTATTTTACTCAGCTCCATGTACCTATCTAACAGTCTCTTGAAAGACCCTATCGTATCAGCCTCCACCACCGTTGCCAGCAGCCCATTCCATGCACTCACCACTCTCTGAGTAAAAAACTTACCCCGACATCTCCTCTATATCTACTCCCCAGCACCTTAAACCTGTGTCCTCTTGTGGCCACCAATTCAGCCCTGGGGAAAAGCCTCTGACTATCTACCCTATCAATACCTCATCTACCCTATCAATACCTTTAGAAGGATATGGGCCAAACACAGGCAAATTGAACTAGCTTAGATGGGCACTTTGGTCGGCACGGACCAGTCAGGCTGAAGGGTCTTTTTCGTGCTGTATTACTCTGGGAGCATGTGACAGGAAAATGTAGGGAAGTTTTACTTTGTATCTAACCTGTGCTGTTCAGTTGTAAAATACCATACGAGTGGATTTCTCACAAATCAGGAGCCTGAACAATAATCAAATTAAATATTAAATAAAATTAAATAAATCTGAGCTCGTCCTGTCCCGGAGCAGGAAGGAGCTCTGGGCCAATCCGTCTCCCACTGCCACATTGCAACTCTGACCTGTTCACAATCTCCCTCGGAAGTAAAAGCCCTTTGGATGTACAAAGCAGGGAGAGCTCATCAGATATCTCAGTCTGACTTGGATGGGAATGATTTTTCTTTCAGAACTGCCCGAGGACTGACAGCTCCCACAAGTGGTCAGGGTCACATGGGTACAAGCAGATTACTGCAGGGCCTTTGGTAGCTGGATCACATTGCACACGCCTTGTCCTGCTGGTGGGGGGAGGGAATGCTCAAGGCGGTGGACGGGTGCTGGTTAAGGAGGTTGCTTAGTCCTGGTTCCGGAGCCCTATTTCATTTCATCACACTCCTGACTTGTGTTTGAAGGCAGTGGAACAACCTTGGGGAAATACAAGATAAGTCACTCCCTCTATGGCTCAGCATCTATCCTGCTCTGGTTGCCATGGTAATTATCTGCCTGCTCTAGTGAAGTTTCTGGTCAATGGTGGACATTGACCACCACGCCTCCTGGTTAGTGATGGTGAGGGTTCAGCAAAGGCGTTGCCGTCGAAGGCCAGCGGAGGAAGCTGAGACTTACTTAGTGGAGATGGTCACTGCCTGGTGTGCGTGCATTCACATTGTACCGTGTGCCAATGGTGGAGCATGGGCTACTGGTCAAAGATACTGATGGGGTGTGTGCTTTATAAGTACAGACAGAGAATAGAAGAGCAACGAAGTCTGGATGGACCTCCATAAAACAGCCGGGGTGCTGTGCCCTGTTCTGGGAAGGTGTGAAGGCTTTGGAGAGGGTGCAGACAGTATTTAGCCGAATGATTCTGGGAGCAGAGACGTCAGTTCTGTGGACAGACTGGAGAGGCTGGGGCTGTTCTCCCTGGAACGGAGGAGGCTGCGAGGAGATCTGATGGATGTGTCTAAAATCATGAACGGGAGAGAATAGGTAGCGAAAACCTGCTGCTGTTGGTGAAGGGTCAAGAACCAAGGGAGGTGGGATGAAGAACCAAGAGTGACCGAGCAGTGGTCGGGTAGGGAGTCACTGTCGGTGTTGGGGAAGGTCCCCCTGTGGGTGTAAAGGGAGCTGGGAAAGGACCGACAAGGGAAAGGTTCACTGGGCTGTGGGAGATGGGGCAGTGGGCGGGCCGATTGGCCTTGGGGTACTGACTCAACCGGCCTTCCCCTGTAGCCCCTCTGTGACTGTGCCTCCCACTCCCCCCCCACCCCCCCCCCCCCCCCCGCCCCCCCGCGTTCCTCTCCGGCCTCCGACCGCTCCTGTTCAACGTCTCCAGCACTGCCCCCGGTTTTACCCCAGTACCCGCAGGGCGGGCGGCGCGGTCAGCGGGGGCGGAAACGGAACGCGGGGGTTCGGAGAGCGGGGGGTGGGGAAGGGTACGGGGAGCGGGGGTACAGGGAGCTGAGGAGGGGTACCGGGACCCGGGGAAAGGTACGGGGAGCGGGGAGGAGAGCGGGGGAGGGATACGGGAGGCAGGGGAGGGGTGCGGATTGCGGGGAAAAGGTGCGGATTGCGAGGGAAGGGTCGGTCCCCGCCGGCCTCGGGGGTTTGCCGGACACCGGAGCCCGGAGTGACGGCCGTTCTGTCCCGGTGACCGAGCTCTCATTGTCCGGACACCGGGACCGGGAAACGCCCGCGCTGGCCGCGGGGAACCCTCCGGCTGTGCCCGGGCGCCGCCGCCGCTCCCCGCAAACCGGACACCGGAGGCGGACGGAGCGCCCACCGGGCGGGGGTCGGGGATGGGGATCGGGAACCGCCCCGCCCGTTCCAGCAGCTGCCGCCCGAGGTCAGGACAATAGCGGAGCGAAGACTGCGGCCGGTGCGGAGCGGGTGCGGGTGCGGAGCGGTAGCGGCGGCTGCCCGGACCCCCAGCCCCACTCGCCCGGACCCCCAGCCCCACTCACCCGGACACTCTTTGGGTCGAAGGCTGGCTCCTTGGGAGGCTCGGCTTCTGGGGGAGGCGGTGCGGGTGCGGCTGGTTTTGCGGCTTCCTTCTTGGGTTCTTTTTTGGGGGCCATTGCGGAGCGAGAGCGGGTTCTGCAGGAGCTGCGGCGGCGGATCCGCCGGGCCCGCCTTATATCCGGGCGCGGGGCAGCGGCTGCCTATAGATGGAAGGCTGCCCTCCCCCGGGACACGGGCCGAGCTTCGGTCCCGCTCCGCCCCACCGCTGCTGACGGGGGGGGGGGGGGGGGGGGTTGAAAACCGAGTGCGACCAGGGGGGGGGGGAACCCCGGACCCCAGACCCCGGTACCGGCACTGGCACCGATCGCCGCTGCGCTTTGTGCGATTCCGGAGCTGGACGGGACGGAGGGTGAGGAGTGACCCCGGCCGGAGCTCGATGCCCCGGCGATCGGGCAGCTGATCCCCGAGTCCCGAAATACCGTCTGCGGGAGCACGGCCCGGACCTCGGGGTTGCACAGGCGGCACGTAGTCGGCGTGTCCGCGGGACCGCGCTCGGAATCCAGCCCCCGGGGTCCGTGTCCATGCACCTGTCCCCTGCCCCACAGAGCCCTCTGATCCCTTCCCCACTGACCCCTGTCCCACAGAGCCCTCTGGCCCCCTTCCCCACTGACCCCTGTCCCACAGAGCCCTCTGATCCCTTCCCCACTGACCCCTGTCCCACAGAGCCCTCTGATCCCTTCCCCACTGACCCCTGTCCCACAGAGCCCTCTGACCCCCGTCCCCACTGACCCCTGTCCCACAGAGCCCTCTGACCCCCGTCCCCACTAACCCCCGTCTCCACTGACCGCTGTCCTTTGATCCCCACTGACGCCCGTCCTCTGATCCCCACTGATCCCTGTCCTCTGATCCCCGCCGATCCCCATCCCCACTGACCCCGTCCTCTGATCCCTACTGACCCCGTCCCCACTGACCCCTGTCCTCTGATCCCCATTGATCCCTATCCCCACTGACCCCTATCCCCCACTGACTTTGTCCCCTCTGACCTCTGCCCCCACTGACCTCTGTCCCTGGGAGCCCAGTGACCGTCACAGTCGAACAAACTGTAGTTGAAGGATCTCTACCTTTAAAGTCAAGGTACCTCAGCTACAGGTCCAGGTACACTGCAAGGATACTGACTGGTGAGAAACACTTCATTGGAGCTTCTTAGATGAGCAAAAGGACAGAGGGTGAAATAGGGCAGGAAATAAGCAGCACATGACAACTCCAGGTTACTAACAGAACTGAGCACCAAGTACAGAAAGGAATCTGAAATATTCTGGAGTCTTGTACACAGAAAGGAAAGCAATCAGAGACCAAGAAGGAAATGTTCTCACCCTGGCAGAGGGCATGGCTGGTGTACTGAAGGACCTTCCATCAGTCTTCACTGAGGAAGATGTTGCTGGGGTCTCAGCAAAGGAAAGTACAAGTCAGATTGTGGATGGGATAAGAATGAATTAAGAGGAGCCACTGGAAAGTTTAGTTTCACTTACATTGGATAAACCCCCTGGTCCAGGTGGGATACTGAGGGAAGTAAGGGGGAAAACTGAAGAGATCTCAGGCAGAATCTCCCAAGTACAGGGATGGTGCATGGGGATAGAAACTTCAGTTCAGAAAAAGGGATAAACTCAATAATTACAGATCAGCAGCAAGGAAAGCTCTAGAACAATGATTGGAAATGGAATTAGCAGCCTCGTGGACAAGTGTGGACTGATTAGAGAAAGCTAACATGAATTTGTTAAGGCAAATCATGTCTAACTTGATATGATAGTGTTGACCCTTTTGAAAGAGATGAAATGTGTACGCTGAAGTAAGAAGACAAATTATTTCAGAACTCAATGAGGACTTGAAGTGAAAGATGACCAGATGGAATGGTGAGCCCCCATTTATATAGAGGAAGATAATGGTGTTACAGGAAGGACCAATCAAAGTAGCTGAGCCGACTGATAACTTCTCACTGATCCTCCCTTCCAAACCCAGGAAACTTTTCCGTAAGAGTGAAGGGGACATTGACTTGTCTACTGGCTGTGAGCAATTCCACAGCCATCAACAACACAAGAGCACATGTATTCAGTTCAATACAAATTTCTTCTTTCAGAGTGAACTTTCTCTCAAAGTCAAAAGCACTTTTCATATTCATAGTACCCAGGTCTGCTGGTAGCAACTACCTTTGCTCTTATGAAGACAGGGGTCATTCAACCAGTCAGCTCACAGCATTCATCCAGTGCCCATATTTCTCCTTTGAGAAAAAGAATATTGGAAGAGGAATAAATAAAACAAATAGATTGTTCCTCTGTCTGTCTGGGACTCCTGCAGCAGATGTTAGAAGTCAGACTAATGACGGTCCCAAAGACAAACAAATGAATGCAATTAATGGTGCACCAGGCATTGAAAGTGGCAGGGCAGTTGGAGACAGCAGTTAATGAGGCACACACAGTTCTAGCTTTATCAATAGAGGCACAGATATAAAAACACAGAGGTCACACTGAGCCTTTATAAAACAACTAGGCTGAGTGGAGATTTGATAGAAGGTATACAACCTGATGAGGGGTGTGAAGGGAGAGGAGAGTGGGAGGCTGTTCCTGTTGGTGGAGGGGGTCATGGACTTGAAGTCACAGGTAGAAAGGAGAAGGGAATTCAAAGTGACATGAGGAAAAGCTTTTTACTGTGTGTGGTTGGAACCTGGAACACACTGCGTACAGATGTGGTGGAGGCAAGTTCCACTGTGGCCCTCAAGGACCAGGTTAAATATACAATGATGAAGAATTTGCAAGGCAACCGAGAAGGGGCTTGGGTTGGAATTAATGATTTGCTCTGGTGGGGAGCCAAGATGGACATGATGGGTGGAATGGCCTACTGTAACCATTCTCTCTAAGAAGCAGCGTGTGACAAGATGGGACAAAATGTTTCAGGGGAGTAGTGCAGTGGGAATTAGGAGCAGAGCAGGAAGAATGTGATTGGCTAATAGAGAAAACAGAGGTGTGGTTGTAAGGAAGGGAATGAATATCCCAGATCATTGATGTTTCAGAAAACAGACTAGGGAAGGGAGGGGAAGGGTATAGGGTGATCTGATTATCCAGACTGGCATAAGGGCAGGAGTGAGCAGGGACCTTGGCTCAGAAGATGAGTTACTTTGGGCAGTGACGTGAAAGTGGCAAAAAAAAACCTGTTGTTTGGCTCACTAACTGTTGGATGTCTATTGGAAAAGTTTCAGTCAAGACCAAATGGGGCTTGAAACACATATGATGCAAATATCATGGTTGGCAGTGACCCTCCTGTGGGGTGGGGACATCAAAGTGGCCAAGGAAGCCTTGAGGATGAGTTGATGGAATGAGTTGAGGCTGTTTCTTGGTGTATGACATTGTGGGAGCAACAAGAAACAGGCTACTTAAGGTCTGGTCATATATATTAAGACAACATTCATCAGCAATCTCATGGTGCTGTGATCCTCTGGGGTGATTTGTGTGGGAAAATTCCACATTCAGTCTGAGAGAGAAACTTAAATCCCCAATCCAGTCTTCAATCAAGTCCACTGCCACAGAGCAATACAGCATGGACACAGGCCCTTTGGCCAATTGAGTCCATGCCGAGCAGATCCCTACCTAGCTGGTCCCAATTTCCTGCACAGTTTATGGGGGACGAGTTGGCTAAAGTTGATTGGAAAATTCAACTCAACGGTATAAAGGGAGATCGGCAGCAACAGAGAAATATTTTACAATTCTCACCTTCCTTTGAAGATGAGAGAATCCACAGGAAAGGACCTGAGGCCAACTAAAGATGTTTGTGGCAGTATGGGATTGAAAGGAAATGTGGAATAGGGTGCAAAGAATTAGGGTATTTAAGAAACCAAAGAATGTCTAAAATTACCAGAGAGTGAATAGACAATGAGAGTAAGCTGGCCGGAATCCACAAACTTTACAAGAGCTTCTACCAGACTGCAAAGAGGCAGAGAACAGCAAAAGTAGATGTTTGGTATGTTGCCTTGGTCTGTTCCAAGGCTTGTAATCATGGAAAATCCTTTGGATTCTGGAAGTATCCCAGTGGACTGGCAAGGATCAAGTGCAACCCAACTATTCAGGAAAGGAGGGAGAGTAACCAAGAAGATCCAGGACAGTTGGCTTACATGTATCATCAGGAAATTGGTGGAATCTGTTATTATGGAAGTGACAACAGAGTTCACAGAAACACAATGTCAGTATGGTGTTATGAAAGGGAAATTGTGTTCAACAATTGAATGGATGTAATATATTTAGGTTTCTAGAAGTCGGTCACTAAGGTGAAGGGTTATTGTGCAAGATCAGTGGTCTTGGGTTTGATAGTAATGTGTCATGGATAGGGGATTGGTTTACAGACACAAAGCAGAGCATCAGGATAGATCAATATAGCCACCAACTATTTACAATCTACATCAGTGAAAAGACTGAATTGATGTGTGTCACTTTGCTGGTGATACAAAGTCAAGGGGAAAGTAAATTTTGGGGAAGGCATAAAGAGTGTGTGCAGGAGTATGAAGCTGCCTGTGTCTGAATGATGGGGACATGCAGATGAATTCAAAAATGGTCAAAATCAATTAAACAATTAAAACATTTCAAAATGATTAAAAATTATTTTAAAAAATAATGATTAAATCACAGGTTAACCAGGTGTATCTGAGGGAAATGGATAAATTCTGACAGGGATGGGTACTCCCAGGGCTACAGTCAAAAATCAATGAGGTGGGAGTAATTGGAGAGCTGCAGTGAAGAGCCTCCCTGCACCCTCCCCGATGCCACACCCAGCTCTGTCCTCCGTCCTGCACCACCCTCTTCCCCACACCTATTTTCCCTGAAAAACCACCTGCATCCCCCATCCCACACACTACATAAGCATTCCTAATCTGACCACTAGCCCCTTCACTCTCCATCTCTGAGCTCCAACTTCACTCCCACACACGTGCTGGAATTTCTGGCACTAGATACTTACAGACAGGACAAAGCAGCAGTGGGAGCACTCAACTCGAGGAGCTGCTTTTGTGCAGCCCACCTCAGTGAGTGAGGGCCCCCACATGTCCATCTGGTCACTCTGTCCACCAACAGGAGGTGTTGTGTGTCCATGGAGAGGCTGCTGGTAGCAGGGGCACTTGGGTTAAAAGGCTCATAGTGCTGCCGGAGAGGAGAGCCAGGGGTAGGTCTTCCCACTGATGTAAGCTAGAAGGGGAGGAGGCTGTTAATGTCATCACCATCATGCCTTCCCCTCATGAGGCTGCCTGCCCGGCATTGTGGAGGCTTCTTCCTCAGAGCAAGGAGAGTTGTTCCTCTGCTTTTCAGCAACAACTATTTACTGTGTGAGCAGATGTAATCTAACAAGATGGGTAGCTAGTTGCCATGACATTTTCTCACTTATCTTACAAGCAACAAGCCAAGAATAGGTGAGATTCACACGCAAATCACAGGAGACCTCGCCTGAGACTGTTCATGGAAGATTACAAGGGATTGTTGGAAGTCCACAGGACAATCTGGAAACCTGTTTAATTTTTTTCACCTATGGCTCTGTCCCATCAATAAGAGGAACAGTGCAATGTGCATGTTTTTCTCTCAGAATAAGGACCTCTGTCAAATGCTGTTTGCCTGAAGAACGTGCCAGGTAACAGCACGACAATGGTGAGGGAAGACACGGCAAAGTAGAAGCACAACAGACACAGGGGGAAAGGTTGGGCATGATCATGTGAGAGATGACGAACATCTTGCCAAAGAAATGTCAGGGAATGTTGGAACTAATGTGTAAAAGCTGCAGCAATTTCTGTGATGAATGGTGGATTTCAGAGTTCCAACTCAGCGCATCACAAATAAAATTAAAAAATCCAGCCTCAACATCTGGAGCAGTGTGGCTACTACTAACAGAAACTGCAACCAAGATTAAAAGAAAGCATAAGGAGGACACTGCTCATAAATGTGTGCTGACAGTGGGGAAGGCAGGAACCCAGATGTTGTTGCATTGGAGAGAGTGCAGAGGAGATTCACCATGATGTTGCCTGGATTGGATAGGCTGGGCTGTTTTCCCTGAAGCAAAAGAGGCTGAGGGGTGACCTTATAGAAGGTATGAGTTATGAGCGGCATGGATAGGGTCGATAATCAAAATCTTTTTCCCATGGTAGAGGCATCAAAAACAACAGGGCAAAAGTTAAAGGTGAGAGGAAGGAGTTTTAAAGAGGATCCGAGGGGTAAGTGTTTTACATGGAGGATGGTTGATATCTGGAACATGCTGCCAGAGGAGTTGGAATCAGATACAATAAATAGGTTTAAGAGGCATTTAGACAGACACTTAAATAGACAAGGCAAAGTGGGATATGGTCCTAATGTGGCAAATGAGATCAGTGTAGATGGGCTCGTTTCCATGCTGTTCGATGACTCTGCGACACTTGAATCAAGTGACTAGTTACTTATTGACCTGTTCATGAAATGACGCCTGTGGTGAGGGTTCTGACACCCACTGCAACTCCACAGCATCACCTGCTGGTTCTTCTGAAATAGGATCCTCGAACATTGATTGGTTCAATTCATCCTCGGACAGTGATCAGCTAAGTTCATTCCCAGAAATGGATTGGTGCCATTTATCCTTGGACACCGATTGGCTCCATTCATCCTCAGACACTGATTGGTTCTTTTCATTCTTGCATGTGATTGGTTCAATTCATCCTTGGGCACTGATTGGCGTCATTCATCCTAGGACCCTGGATCTATTTGTGCTTCAAAATTGATTGGCCCCATTATATTTCAGACTGTGACTGGCTCCATTCATTCTGGACACTGATTGGTTCCTTTCATCCTGGACATAGCCCAGACCATCAACTACTGTGGTACTCAGTGCACAATCCTCCATCTCGAGCCATTTATTTCTAAGAAAATCATAAGCTGGCAATGGATTCTTTGTCTTCCATAGACTGTGGGTGTTCCTCTTCATTTCCCACATGGTCTAGGATTTTCTTACAGAATGCCCCCAATGCTGCAGCATAGATGTATTTCTTGGCCCGTGACCTTACCTACTCCAGCTCTGGAATCATAGTGCTCAGGATATTCCATAGGAGGGATATTTTCACATGGGGCTGGGCTGATGACAATCTCACCAAGACTTTCTCCATATAATTGTGGGATAGGAAGGATTGCTTCATGCCTTTCATTGTAACCTTCAGGAGATAACGTGGAAACCTGTAGCCAATGGCAACCATAGAACCATAGAACCATACAGCACAAAACAGGCCCTTTGGCCCACCATGTTGTGCTGTCCATCAAACCACCCTCACACTATCTAAACCTTTCCTCCCACATATCCCTCTATCTCACATTCCTCCATGTGCCTATCCAACAAACTCTTGAACCTGTCCAATGTATCTGCCTCCGCCACCACCCCAGGCAGTGCATTCCATGCACCAACCACTCTCTGGGTGAAAAACCTCCCCCTGACATCTCCTCTGAACCTCCCACCCATAACCTTAAAGCCATGCCCTCTTGTCTTGAGCATTGGTGCCCTGGGAAGGAGGTGCTGGCTGTCTACTCTATCTATTCCTCTCAATATTTTATACACCTCTATCATGTCTCCTCTCATCCTCCTCCTTTCCAGTGAATAAAGCCCTAGCACCTTAAGCCTGTGCTCATATTCCATACGCTCTAATCCAGGCAGCATCCTGGTAAATCTCCTCTGCACCCTCTCCAATGCCTCCACATCCTTCCTATAATGCGGCGACCAAAATTGAACACAGTACTCTAAGTGTGGTCTAACTAGAGTTTTGTAAAGCTGCATCATCACTTCACAGCTCTTAAACTCAATCCCATGACTTATGAAAGCTAAAATCCCATAGGCCTTCTTAACTGCTCTATCCACCTGTGAGGTTACTCATGGCTTCCCTGCTCTCCTGGTGTTCCTCAGTTAAAGTAGAGGCTCTCAGATAAGTCAAGGTGAAAAGGGTCTGGGCAAGGGGCTGGCTAATGTGACTGAAGATGTCTTTGACCAGCAGCTCCATGCTGTTGAGAATGATAGTGCTCAGTTCATCAGGGCACCAGACAAGGTGCCAGAGATAGTGGCGGAGGTGAGGAGGACAGATCTTGGTCAGTGATGGCTCAGTGTATGAGGGTCTGGGTTATTCCTTGTCCAGAGCCTGCATCATCATCAGCCAGCCACTTTAACAGAGCAAGCAAGGGCCATTTTGCTGCTTAGTGACTGGAACATTTTGGCTTCTTGAGAGCCCAAGCTTTATAATATCACTGAAACAAAGGTAGGAGAGACATCTGAGTCCATCTCTAGAAAAGCAGCTCTCCACAATGGCAACCAGCTTCAGCATCCAATACCTGAATTTACCCCCTTCCCTGGAATATAATTTCAAATAGTCACCACGATTTGGGTAATAACAATTTCTGTGGTAGGTGGGAAGGCAGTGTTTGAGTGTGGTGTGATGTTGGGTGGGGTGTGCGATGGAGTAGGGTTGGTGACTGAGAGTGTGGAGAGGTGTGGAGGAGTCAATGGCCTTTCACAATGGACCTGATGATAATCCTCCAATTAATTTGTCTCCTCTTCACTTGATGCAATGAGGGTGACGTTGACCCATCACAATAATGCATTGGTTCACGTCCATCTGACCCAGACAAGAAGCAGGAAACCCGACTGGAGTGGTGAGAGGGCGCCCACCTCATAGCCCTCACTGAAAGGTTGCAGGCCTGCAGGGTAGCAATGCATGTGCACAGCACACAAGGTCCCTCACCACACAGACTGAGAAAACGTGTCCCTCTCCACACCATTCCTGGTCCCTTGGTCAGCAGATACCAAGTGAAGTTGGACAATAGATGGGCCTAACTCTACCATTCTGTTTGAATACACCCCCAGGGAGAGGAGAGTCCAACACCTTCCACTTTGGTCAACACTCCCTCATACACTGAGGGGCCCCTTCCTCCATATAAACACGGGGATGAGTTGTCTCTTTTTTCAAGCCCTCACTGAGTTCTCATTTGTCTTCTTATTTCTGAGCACGCATTTCATCTCTTTCAGCAGAATCCATGGAATCCCATGGAATAAGGTGGCGTTTTCCACAAGGTGGATGAGCAATAGGATTGAATTGAAATTGATCATTCATTGCCTACAACAATAAACTTGAACCTGAGAGAAGGTCAAAGGGAATCTGAATTCCTCTCGTCCCAAATGCTGAGTCAGTTGGAGCTTTCAAGACTGAGATTAACTTTTCATCAAAGCAGATGTATCTAAAGTCATAGATTTAAGGTAAGGAGCAGAAGGCTCATAGGGGATTCAGTGAGGAATATTCTCACCCAGAGGGTGGTTGGAATGTGGAACGCACTGCCTGAGGGGATGGTGGAGGCAGAGACTCTTGCAACATTTAAGAAGTGTCTGGACAAACAATTGTGTCACCAAGGCATAGAAGGCCATGAACCAAGTGCCTTGCATCAGGTGCCTTGTGTTTATAAATAGGTTGTCCTAGGTAGTGGGAGGGATTCTCCTACTAACTAGGACAACCTATTTATAAACGCAAGGCAGCCACTTATTTACTTTTATGTCACATGGATATAAGTTGTAAAGGCTGAACTAAGCTCTCTGATCTTAGTGAATGAGTGATTTAACATAATTCACTCTGAAGCTTGTCCCTTCTAGTATTACAAAATCAAAATTCTGCAGATGCTGTGAATCTCTCTGAAAACTCACTAAGGTAACACCAGATGAGGCAAAACCAGAAAATGCTGGAAGTACTCAGCAGGTTGGGCAGCACCCGTGGATAAGCAGTTCCTCTCTCTGCTGAATATTTTCAGCATTTTCTGTTTTAGTTTATCTGCCATTGCCTTACTGCAGTTTGGGACAGGATGTAGAAGCAACATGCAAACGGCATGATTATCTGGAGAATAGATCACAAAGTATGGGTATAAACTAGAAAAGTCATTGACTTGTTGCTTTGATTCTGCCTACACCCACATTTTTATTCAGAGAGTGTTCAAGACCTACTGACACCTGTCAAATTTAGGATGTACCTGGAGCAGAACTAAAATTACTCAAAGACTAGCATTGATTTTACCCTAGCATTTAAGAGTCGCTTCGTAGCACTGAACCATTGGTTATTGGGAATGATTGGTTTGGCTCACTTGGTCCAAAGGATGAAGGTATGAGCCCCAGATGGTTGACCTGAGCAGGCTGATAGTTACATGTTGTATGGAGCTGTAGTTTGAGGCTGCCTTCTTCAGATAGAACAATCAACCAAGATCCCAGATAACTGATTGATTATAAAAGTAACTTTTGGCATTATCAACAGTTCTCCTAGATGTTGCCTAACTAACCTTCGTCCATTCTCTGAACCTCAGCCACTTTTTGTGGGATGTTGCACAATAGAAACAGATTCTGACCTTGGTTAGTAACAAGCCCAACTACTGTATGTGGGATCTTGTTCTGTATAAATCAACCATAATTCCCAGGTTTAGGCTGATCATGATGCTCAGGTGTAACGTCACTTGTGGCCCAGGTTTGACGTTGTGTGAATCCAGTGAACACCCCCCAACATTGGTCCTTGGGGACTGGGTACACAGTGGGAGGAGTCAAGTCTTATATTGAGACACCAGCCACAGCCTCCACACTAGTCTCCCAAATATTATGTGGTGGAGGGATTCTGGATAAGCTGTGTGGCGGTTATTGGCTGCTTCTGTTAAGAAATGCCCAGCCTCACCCACGTGGGTTCTGGAATGGTTCCTGCGGATTGGAGAACAGCAAATGTGACCCCTCTATTTACTAAAGGAAGGGGAGGGAAACAGGGAACATCTGATGTGATCCTGATATTTGTAGCTAGGTAAATGCTGAACCTGTAATAAAGGATGTGACACCAAAAATAATTATAGGATTGGCCAGCGACAACATGGATTTATAGAAGGGAAACCATGTCTAATGAGTTTATTGGAGTTCTAGTAGAGTAGCTGAGGGGAAACCAGTCGAAGTGGTGTACTTAGATTTTCAGAAGGATTTTGATAAGGTCCCATACCAGATGGTGAATGAGGTTAAAACACATACAGATGGTGGTAATATACTGACGTGGATTGAGAGTTGATTAACAAAGAGAAAGCATAGAGTGGCAATAAACAGACTGGCATGCTGTAACTAGTGGGGTACCACAGGAACCAGTGCTTGGGTCCCAACTATTCATGATCTGAATCAATGATTTGGCTGAGGGGACCATTATGTTATATCCTAAGTTTGTTGATGACTCAGAACTAAATGGGAATGTGAGTGGTGATGAAAATGCAAAGAGTCTTCATGGGGATATAAACAAGGCTGATAGAGGACAATAAGATTTTTGGATTCCCTTTAGGTTTGTTGCCAGTTTTTTCTCATCTCTCCCTTTGCCTCCTTTATTTCCACTCTTACTCCCTGCTGTATGTTCTGTAATCTGTCTGCTTCTCAGTTGTGTTAACAATGTGGCATCTGTCGTTTGCTCTACTTTCCTGCTTTATTTCACCTTTGACTACCGAGGTTCAGGTAACCTTGGTTCTGGAGTGCAGTGTTCATAGGTTGCACTGTTTCCCATTAGTTATGAAGACTAGTTCCGCTCTTGCAGGAGCTCTCTTGTTTGAGGTGAATGCAACATTAAAGGGAAAAGATTAAAACACTAAAGCAGAGCTTCTAATCCAGGATCACCTTATGTTTGCAGTTAATGCAAGGATAGGTGATTTTTGGTGCTCTCCCCAGGTCAATATCCACAGCATTGAGGCCCAATTTACACCCACTTGACTATGTTGGACAGACAACATTGTTCACTAATTAGCTCCTTGTCACTCTCATCAAACCAGCCCTAGTTCTTTCTGGTAGAAAAGCCAAAGATTTCTTTGAAGCTGCCAATTTTGGTGGACTTAGGGCAGCCCTTAGGTTATAGATGCTTTGTGACTTCAGAAGGCTGAGAGTTAACAGATTGTCTGTGTGGTGCTTCTGAGGAGACCAGCCTTTGTAGATCCTTGAGAGCTTTGACATTGATCTTCTTGCAGCAACACTCCTATTGACACTGATGTTTTGGGGCCGGGTTAATGGAGATAACAGAGTGAATGAGGCAGTGGTTGGTCCAGCAGGCATCTGTGCCTGGCATGGTGAACACGCAGACAATGTTTGCATGCAGTCAGAGGCTGAGAACCAGGACATTATACTGAAGCATACGAGAAGAAATACCTTACACGCAACATCCTCAAGGCAAAGATCCTGTACCACTCTGCCCTCTGATAATAAAGATTCACAAGACCCTGGAAACATGAACTGCTTTTCATATCTCAGGAGCAACCTCATAGTAAAGGCAAACAATAATGATGAACTTCAGCCTAGCCTTCCATGTGCCAGCACAGCCTTTGGTCAGTTGAGGAGAAGGATGTGTGAAGATCAAGCCTCAGACCTAGCACAAAACTCGTGGTCTACTGTGCAGCAGTAACCCCTGCCCTTGTATGTGCTTCTGGGACATGGACTATCTTTAACAGGGATCTCAAGGCATTGGAAATAAAAACACCAACACTGTCACTGCAAAACCCTCCAACCTCACTGCAAGGATAGGTGATTTTTGGTGCTCTCCCCAGGTCAATATCCACAACATTGAGGCCCAATTTACACCGACTTGGCTATGTTGGACAGACAACATCATTCACTAGCCTGACAGCAGATTTCTGAAAAAATACACTATATTCTAAGCTCTGTGCCAGGAAGAGATTTCCAGCTGGACAGAGGAATCGTTTCAATAATGAACTCAAATCCTCTCTGACGAAATGCAACATCCCAACTGACTTCTGCAAATCTCTGGACCATGATTACTCAGTGTTGAGAAGGTGGCCAAAGGTGGCCCCCAAGAAGTTGATGATGGGGGACTTGGCGATTGAAATGTCACAGAGTATCAGGGGTAGGCGAATAGACCCTCTCTTGTTGGAGGTGGTCATTGCCTGGCACTTTTGTGCTGTGAATGTCATTTGCCACTTATCAGCCCAGGCCAGAGTGTTGTCCAGCTCTAGCTGCATGCAGGCATGGACTACTTCATTTGCTGAGGAGCTGTGAACATTATGCAATCATCAGCAAACATTCCCACTTCGGCCCTTATGATGGAATGTCATTGGTGAAGCAGCTGCAGATGGTTGGTGTAGGATCCCATCCTGAGGAGCTCCTGCAGTGGGAGGCTGGGGCTGGAGTGATTGATCTACAACAACCACAACCATCTTGTTCTGCTGTCAATTTGTTTCTTGAATGATTAATATCTGGTGTGTAAAACTGACTCTTAAAACATAAGTTTTACACAACAGAAATAACAACTAATTTGCAGAAAAAAATCACATGCCTTTTACCAAAAGGATAACTATTGCTCAGTAATCAACACCCTGAAGCCTCATGCTTCCTGGTCTGTGTGTACATCTAGAACATTTTTAGCAGATCACCACTGATACTCAGTACTGTTTTAGTTGCTTTGTTGCAATCTAGATTCACATTAAGTGAAAAATTCATGATACTTTTCATTCAAGGCTCCTTTCACCAGGAAGGGCTGACAAGATACAAATGACTTCATGTTGTCAGTTGAGTAAACTGACACCCTGTCATTGTATCAGTGAATGTCTACTCATTGGGAAGGATTCTGGATGCCAAGAGTGAAAATGTCACTGAAAGTTGAATGGCTTTGCAAAATTTAAGCTTGTCAGCAACAGCATGTGCTTCTGTTCCTTTGTTACACATCTGCATCCTCTGTTCCAAGAGTACAATATAGTTCCTGAGTCAACTTGCTGCCAAAGACATACTAAACTCAAAATGGACGCCTGAGTGGGTGATGGCTATGAAGATTTTTCCATGGTATACGTGTATAAATCTTAGATGGGCTGAACAAATTCTAAAATGTGTTTACTTGTTCACTTTCATTGAGCCTATTCAGCATGGTGAACCCTTTTCCTATCCTAATTGTCTGCCACCTTGAAATGCTGCAGCCCCTCTGGTGACTGTGCTCCCATGGTGCAGTTAAGGATGGAGTTCCAGGGACAATGAAGGATCAGTAATAGACTTCCGAGTCAGGATTATGTGTGTCTTGAAGGAAAACCTGGAGGTAGTGATGTTCTCACATACCTGCTGTCCTTGTACTTGGGAGCGATCATGGGTCCATATGACACTGTCAGAGTAGCCTGAGTGCCTATGGTACATTTCATAGATAACAAACACTGTACCCATTGTGCCATGGGGTTAGAGGGAGCAAATGCTTTACTACAGCATTTTACTAAGGCATTTGTTAGACATGGTCTGCATCCTATGAAAAGTCTGGTTCTAGACTTTGGCTTGTGGTGTTTGTTTGACAAGAGTGCTGTAGCCCCATCTGCTGGATTGAAGGATTTATGCTTTGTTTATTTGGACGATCTGGAGGATACTCAGTCTCTTACCTGCTCTTGCAGCCACAGTATTTAAGTGGCTAGTCCAGCCGAGTTTATGGTCAATGGTGGCCACCAGGATGTTGATGGTGGGCGGCTTGGTGGTGGTAATGTCATGGAATATCAAGGGTAGGTGAATAGACTCTTGTTGGAGATGGCCATTGCTGGCACTTTTCTTACACAAATGTTACTTGCCACTAATCAGTCTATGCCTGAATGTTGTTGAGGTCTTTGGCGCACACGGGCATGGGCTACTTCAATTGCTGAAGAATGGTGAATGGAATTGAACATTGTGTAATCATCAGCAAACATCCTGACCTCTGACTTTAAGATGGTCATTGATGAAGTAGCAGAACATATTTCAACATGAGACACTGCTCTCAGCAATCTCTATGGTAATGTAACAGGGCTGGGACAACAACCTCAACCATCTCCCTTTCTGTGAGGTACGGCAACCAACAGTTGGAATATTTTCCCCTTGACGTCCATTGATCTCAGGTTTACCAGGAACCTTTGATGCTACATTCAATTAAATGCTCCCTTTCTGTCACTGTCACCTCACCACTAGAATTCAGCTCTTTGGCCAAGATTGGTCCAAGGCTGTGATGGGATTTGGAGTTTTGTGGTTATGGCAAAACTAAATTGGGTATTGGTGAGCAACTTATTGGAGATTCAGTGCCACAGGAGAAGGATACTTGGGCCCTCAAGGCTTCTCTGCCATTGAATAAGATCATGGCTGATCGGATTCCCATCTACCTGCAATGACCTTTCATCCCCCTGCTTATCAAGAATGTATCTCTGCCTTGGAACATTCAAAGACTCTGCTTCCAATGCCCTGTGAGGGAGAGAGTTCCAAAGACTCCAAGAGAAAAAAAAAATCACCTCATCTCAGAGGTCACAAAGCATCTGTGGAAAGTGAGGGTGAGGGAGGGATGGGTAGTATAAAGGCAATATCGCTGATAGCGTGAGACCAGGGTTGCCGTGGTGATAAATTGTTGATGAAGCTATGAGACTGACACCATTTTGTCTCAGGATTTGTCTCATCAGTCTCAGGGTTTGCTGAATCTTGGTGGCCAGTGGTGATATTCACTTCTTGTTTAATACTTTATTGGCAGCCCTGGTGGTTTTTGCAGCAATTTCTTTCTTAGGAACTGCCTTGATCACACTAACAGCCACTATCTGCCTTGTATCAAGGACAGCAAAGTCACCAAGAGGTGGATATTCAGAAAAGCTCTTGGCACACATGGGGACTTAGGGAATGAGAAAATGAAGGATCATGTTAATGCTGTGACAGGCAGGTCAGATATGAGGGAAATGCCCAGCAGATCAGGCAATACTACAGATAGCTAACCTGGAGTAGAATTGGTCACCGCTGTTAGAAACAGAAAAAGTGAGGTACCTGAAATTGCTGAAATTGATATGGAGTCTGGAAGGCTGCAATGTACTCAGAAAAAAAGATGAGATGGTGTTCCTCAAGCTTACTGTTAGGCCCTGTCACCAGAGTGCAGGAGGCCACAGATTGTTCAGAGTGGGAGCTGCTGTTTCACCTGAGACAACTGTTTGGATCCCTGGATGGTGGGGCACAGATTGGGTAATTGTTTAATGGAGCACCTTTGTTCAGAGGTGACCCTGAGCTTCCAGCTGCCTGTCACTTAAATTCTCCATCCCACTGCTTTTGTCCTATCTATCCATTGCCCCGTCTATCCATTGCCCTGTCTCTCTGTGACTTAAAAACTTGTTTTATCTCTTTCCCACCTCTGATGAAGGGTCTTTGACCTGAAACCTCAACTCTGTTTCACTTTCCACAGATACAGGGTGGTCTGCTGGTTGTTTCCAACATTTTGTTTTTATCTGACTAGAAAACCTTCTCTGCCTTGCTTCCAATGCAGTAACATCCTTCTATAAATCAGACCAATAGTATACACTCCAGATGTGTTCCCACCACTACCCTATAAAACAAGCATAAACTCCCTCTGTTTTCAATTTACCCTTGCAATAAATGATATCATTGTTAGCTTTCCTAATTACTTGTTGATTCTACATATTAGCCTTTTGCAAATCAGAGTTCTGCAACCTCTCACCATTTGGATAATATGCTTCCTTTTTGTTTCCTGCCAAAATGGACAGTTTCACATCTACCTTCAATTGCTGGGACTTTGCCCACCCACTAAACCTATCTACATCACTTTGTAACCTCCCTATATTTTCTTCACAACTCAGCCAGATTGGATTTGTTCTTCTTTGTGAATTTAAGCAATTTTCCACATTGTTACATAGGATACCAATACTGTAACTGTACTGGAACATCTTTTCAAAAGGTGCAGCTAGTTCTGGGATGCAGATCTTCACTATTACAGCGGGAATGTTGCCTGCTCTCACCGAATTTGCTGTATACAATGCTCTCAGCCATTCTGATATCACATGGAGTGAGTCATACTGGCCGAAGGCTGGTTTCTGTGATGAAGATCTCAGGAGGAAGTCAAGATGGATCAGCAATTTGGCACTTCTGGCTGAACATGGCTGTGAATGGCTCAACCTTTTGTCTTTAGCACTTACTGTATGTACCTATACTTGAGGATAGAGATATTCTTGAAGCCTCCTCCTTCGTGTCAGCTGCTGAATTGTCCAATACCAGTCGTGACTGGATGTGTTTAGCCTGCAGAGCTTTGATCTGAACTGAGGTCCACTTAGCAGATTTAGTCCTGTTTTGCATTTTTACCAGGCTGTTGTATCATTTTTACCTGATGCTGCTTCTGGCATGTCCTTCTGCTCTCCTCATTAAACCAGGGTTGATTCCCTGTTTTGTTAGTAATGGTGGAGTTAGGGATATGTCCAGCAATAAGATTACAGATTGTGATGGGGTACATTTCTATTGTTGTTGGTCCACTGTGCTTCATAGATGGCCAGTTTGAGCTTCTAGAATCTATTCCTTTCAGCATAGTTGTAAGCAGTCATACAGCACAGAAACAGGCCCTTTGCCCCACCATGTCTATACTGACCGTCAAGTACCCATCTACACTAACCCCATTTACCAGCACTTGATCCATAGCCACCCATGCCTTGGCGATTCAAGTGCTCATCCCAATGCTTAAATACTGTGAGGGTCTCTGCCTCTACCACCTTCTTAGGCAATGTGTTTCAGATTCCAACCATACTGTGGGTGAAAACACTTTTCCCCAGATCCCCTCTAAACTTCCTACTTTTCATTTTAAACCCATGTTCTCTGGTCTTAGACACCTCTGCCATGGGAAAGTTTCTTACTACCTGCCCTATCTACAGCTCTCATACTTTTGTATACTTCTATAAGGTTCCCCCTCAGCCTTCACTCCAAGAAAAACAAACCCAACCTTTCCAATCTCTCCTGATAGCTGAAATGTTCCATCCCAGGCAACATCCTGGTGAATCTCCTCTGCACCCGCCCCAGTGTAATCATAGAAAAAACTACAGAACAATTCAGGCCCTTCTGCCCACAAAGCTGTGCCAAACATGTCCCTACCCTAGAAATTACTAGGCTTACCCATAGCCCTCTATTTTTCTCAGCTCCATGTACCTATCCAACAGTCTCTTACAAGACCTTATCGTATCCACCTCCACCACCATTGCCAGCAGCCCATTCCACGCACTCACCACTCTCTGAGTAAAAGACTTACCCCTGACATCTCCTCTGTACCTACTCCCCAGCACCTTAAACCTATGTCCTCTTGTGGCCACCATTTCAGCCCTGGGGAAAAGCCTCTATCTACCCGATCAATACCTCTTGTCACCTTATATACCTCTATCAGGTACCCCCCTCATCCTCCGTCGCTCCAAGGAGAAAAGGCCGAGTTCCCTCAACCTGCTTTCATAAGGCATGCTCCGCATTCCAGGCAGCATCCTGGTAAATCTCCTCTGCACCCTTTCTATGGCTTCCACATCCTTCCTGTAGTGAGGCGACCAGAACTGAGCACAGTACTCCAAGTGGGGTCTGACCAGGGGCCTATATAGCTGCAATAATACCTCTCGGCTCCTAAATTCAATTCCCCAATTGATGAAGGACAATACACTGTATGCCTTCTTAACCATTGAGTCAACCTAATCATGTCCTTCCTATAGAACTACACACATTTCATTTGTGGCCTAATGTTTTATAAAGTTCTACCAAGACCTCCCTGCTCTTAAATTTTATGCTCCAGCTAATGAAGGCAAGCATCTCTTCTTCACCATCCTACATACCTGTGCTGCCACCTTCAAGGATCTTTGGACTTGCACACTAGAGTCCCTTTATACTTCCAGGACCCAACCATTCATGGTATATGTCTTGCCCTTGTTAGACCCTCTCAGAATGCATCATCTCCCACTTGTCAGGAACACAATGAAGCTTGTTCCTTATGTGAAGACGACACTGTGTTCACACGAAATATGCAGTGGACACTTCTACCATTGCTATGACAGACAAATGACCTGCATAGGTAGATTGCTGAGGACATTCAAGTAGATTGCTGAGTACATTCAAGTAGATTTATCCCTTGTATTTATTCACTTACCACCTGCTACGGACTCAGTCTGGCAGGCATGTCCTTCGGAATTTGGCCAGTTGGATCTTCAATATCACTATGAATGTGGTGGGAACACCGCCACAGACATTGTGCTCTGAGTGGGGAATCTATGTCTTTGCTACTTTCAGTACTTCCTCCAGGTGTTGTTCAACCTCCAGCATAAATCCACAATGACTATGCTCAATCCTATTATTCTTTTCAAGATGTTCTGTTATTACATCCTTCATTATAGATTCCAGCATTTTCCCTACCACTGATCAGTTGTTCCCATTTCCTCCCTTCCTCCTTTCTTAAATAGTGGGGTCACATTTGCTACCCTCCAATCCACAGGAACAATTCCAGAATCTGCAGAACTTTGAAAGATCATGAAAGCATCCAATACCGCTAAAGCCACCCTTTCAAAAGGCTGGGATGTACATCATTGAGATTTATCAGCCTTCAGACTTACCAACTTCTTTACTACTATTTTTAGTCTAATGCTCAGCTCCTTCAGTTCCTCCTCCTCATTAACCCTTGATACGCTATACATCCATCAGGTGTTTTCTTCCCTGAAGACAGATACAAAATACTCATTATAAAAATGCTTCAATCTTTGTCTGAAAGGGGCCACATTTGGCTTCACTAGTCTTTTCCCGTTAACATATCCAGAGTTCTCAGTGTTGTCCTGGATATCCCTCCCGCAGCACGGTAGCGTAGCGGTTAGCACGACGCTATTACAGCGCCAGCGATCGGGGTTCGATTCCCATCACTGTCTGTAAGGAGTTTGTACGTTCTCCCCATGTCTGCGTGGGTTTACTCCGGGTGCTCCGGTTTCCTCCCACATTCTAAAGACGTACGGTAGGTTAAAATGGGGGTTTAAAATGGGCGGTGCGGACTCGTTGGGCCAGAAGGGCTAGTTACCACGCTGTAAATAAAATTTTTAAAAAATTAAAATGTAAAAAAATTTAAAAAACATTAAAGTTTAAATCTTGAGTGGTCATGGGATTCCCAGGAGGCTTTAATCACATCCAAGAACCTATTCCTTTGTCCACCTGGTAATCCCTTTTCCAGTTTAATCACATCCTTTCTAGTAGAACCTTCATTGTTGGAGGGCAATGTGGTTTAGTTAGGAAGGGGGGGTGGGTAGAGGACCTTTGACAAAGAGTCATAGCTGTACAGCACAGAAACCGGCCCATCGGGCCCAACTCGACCATGCTGACCGTGATTCCTAACTACACCGATGCCATTTGCCTGCATTAGGGCCATATTGCTCTACTCCTTTCCTATCCAAGTACCTTTCAAAATGCCTTTTAAATGTGGTAATTGTTTCTGCCTCTACCACTTCCTCAGACAGCTCGTTCCACACACCCACCACCTTGTGTGTGAAAAATTTGATCCTTAGATCTCCTTTAAAGTTCTGCCTTCTCACCTTAAACCTCTGCCCTCTAGGTTTAGACTCCCCTACCCTGGGAAAACGACCCTTTGCCCGTCAATCTCATAAACCTTTATCAGGTCACCCTTCAGCCTACCTTTCCATGAGAACAAACCCAGCGTATCCAGTCTCTGCGTAACTAAAGTCCACCATTCCAGGCAATGTTCTAGTGAATCTCTTCTACACTCTTTCTTATGCTACCACATCATTCCTGTAGCATGGTGACAACTGTACATGTTACTCTAAGTGTGGTCTAACCTATGATTTGCACAGCTGCAACACCTCAACTCCTGTACTTAGAGTCAGAAGCTATGGTTAGGCCAAAGTGCACGTACAGTGGCTGACGCTGCTCCCTGCACATTTCTCGGAGCTGTCACATTGTGAAGACCATGCCCACTGTGTGTGTGGATGGATGGAAACCACACTGTGATTTGGGGAGCAGCTCTTTGGCCACTGGGAGGAAGCAGTTAAGGAGGACCCCGACAATGACTTTCCCTGTGATGAACAGCAGTGGGACCCCTTTGTGCTTGTCACAGTTTGATATCTGTTGAAGATTGTCATCATTACACACTTCTGAGGTTCCCGGAATATCATCCTCTCCCCAGATGTAGGTGATGAGACTGGATTTGTGATCGTAGATTAAACCTGAACATTTAACAATGATCATGATCACTAATCACTCATGCACTTATTGTCTGGATGGCATGCAAACAAAATCTTTTCACTGTATCGTGGTACATGTGACAATGATAAACCAATCCTACCCACTAACTGAGGTACCTGAGCACACACATCTAAACTTTCTTTGGAAACACAAGAAACTGCAGATGCTGGAATCGGGAGCAACAAATAATCTGCTGGAAGAGCTCAGCAGGTTAAGCAGCATCTGTAGGGGAAAAGGAATTGTCAATGTTTTGGGTCGAAAGCCTGCATTAGGAGAGGTGCAGCACTTCAAACCGAAATGTTAACAATTCCTGTCCCCCCCCCCCCAATAGATCCAAACTTTCTTTGTTTGCCTGTTGTTGAGCTGGCTTCATTATCCTAACTCCAAATAGTTCCATGGCTCATGTGTACTGATCTTGGTTCCCAGATAAAGAGGCACCCATACCATCCCATGTTATTATTACTGCCAACCAAGTAACTAAGGGGAATTATCCTGAAATACAGTTACGTGCAAATACAAGATCTAGTGTCCAGCCCCAGTTGGCTTTGTCCTGCTGGGAAGGAAAGGGGCCTGGAAGATGCACTGACCTGGTAATTTCACTGAGTATCTCCAAAAGAACGCTGGGCATTGGGAATCACAAAGATCAACATTGATCAGAGTTAAAATGATCAGAAACCTTTCAACAGATGCAGGATGCTTACCTCATGGTTTTGCCAACTTTGAGGACGTATACATCAGGATCCTTAAACTATTCCAAATGACCCAGCCCACTTCAGCATTCACCCCCCTCCGCCAACTTCAAATAGTTTTAAAGAAGAATTTAAATAAAAATGAAATTGCCTGTATTGCTTTATCCTGCATTGTTCACAGAACACACCTGGACAATCCTGGCAAGATGGCAACCCTACTTCCTCTAAGACAGCATCACAACCTGGTGTTCCTGTATGGTCCCAGCTATGGGAATCCCTGCTGCATGACGTGACAGCCCAGATCCACTGGAGCTGCTTGCAGTGGCTATCTAAAAGGGTAAGGCCGCTTTGTGATAATGATCTTCAGAGCTCTGGCTAAGGTGATGCGGTCAGTTGAGCCAGGATGCTCCTTGAAGGGATTCTAACCCTTTAAAGACTAATTGCAATTGCTCGTACTCCAGTTCTGTTGGAAAAGCAATGAATCCAACATCAACAGCCTGTGAAGGTCTTAGCTGAGCCTAGTGGCAGCATCTGACTGGCTAATGCTCAATTCCTTAGGTTACAAGATGGCACAGAAGCTGCATACATGGTGTAGTACACAAGGGTTGCACACAGTTGTAACCAAATGAAACTTTAATATTGATTGCTCTGAATAAATAACAATTCAGGTACAAAGGGGTTTCATGTAAGAAGGTAATAAAACAGCAAAGCTTTCACGCTGTCAGTGTGACAGGAGGGAAGGAGGACAAGCATCTGTCTGCAATGGATTCCAGAACAATGGCTGTTTTCAAGGTGGGCGAGAAGAGGTCTAGGACCCTCTGTCTTTATGGCGGGTTTGAGAACTCTGCCTCTGAACTCATGGAAACCAGTGGGAAAGGTGCAAGGACAATGCTTTCATACTCACGAGCATCTGAGAAAGGTACCTCCTTACTCATGAGAGGTGGGATAAGTGAGGATAATCACTGTCCTCACACAGGATGTGAGCACAGTGCATCAGCACTCACTGGCTGCTGGTACAGTAACAGAAGGGCAATGGTTTTGATCTGAAATCTCAAGTATTCAAGTAACTCGATGTGCAGGTGGTGGTCCTTCGTCCACCTGAGCTGGTTTGATGTGCACCCTTGTTATTCAGCTTCTATCAGTGCCACACATCGCTGGATTCCAGCTAATGCCTGTAAATCAGCGAAACTGCCATTTTACATAAAAAATACAAATAAAGCCCATTGGCATCACCAGACCCAGTTTCTGCAATGGGTCCACTTTCAGAAGTCCCAGTCCTCCACCTCCAGCTGTTCCAGGCTGGACACGAGTCCAGTCATTCCTCGCAACTCGTGTGGGTGAGCGCCTTCCAGGTCTGTCATAGGAGTGACCGGTCGGAGCAGATCAGGAAGCACCTCCACCACTCGCAGCTTCAGCTTGAAAAATAGAAAAGGAGCCAGTGATCTGCCACAGTTCCAGCAAATGGGTGGAGTTTAAATGATTGGACACGATGGGTGGCTGACAACCTAATGAAAGCACTTCAGCAATCCCTCCCCCCTCCAATCCTTCACACTGAAATCCCTTCATTGACTTCATATAGAGCCTATAAAGGCTTCAAACTCAGGAGTTGCTGTGCATTTGATTCTAAATTACAGAGATTAGATTTACTTTGCAGTGTGTTAAAAATAAACACATCATCAAGTAACTGGAGACCCCATCAACCCAGAGAAAATGTCCACCTAATTACCCATTAAAATGAGAGAAACTTGTACGTTCTTCCCTACTCTGTCATCCCTCGTTCTTACCTTCAACAGCCTCTTCTTCACCTTCCCTCCTCCAGCCTGCTTTACGCCATCAAAAGCCCTGTTATTATGACTCAGCCCCAAATCAACACCCAATGGTTGGAACCTGAGGTCTGTGCGGGGAGAGTGGGCATAGGGACATGAATAATTGAGGGAGACAGTTTCTTTTACTAATAATCTTGAGACCATATACATACCTGCTTGACAAATGAATGATTGAGTAATGCACTGGCAGAGGGTCTATGAAGAATAAAGAGAAGTGTCAGAGGACTGAAGCAAATAGCGTCACCTGCAGCAATATTACAGTGGACGAGCTGCACAGTCACACTGATAAAATGCCCCCACGATGGTGCAGCTGATAAATCTGGCAATGAGTAGTCATCACACCAAGTCAAAAAGTTAAGAACATAACAAAGAGAAGCAACAGTAAGCCTGCTCTGCCATTCAGCAAGATCATCGCTGATTTTTGTCGCAGCGTCACTTTCCTGCATTTTCCACCATATCCCTTCATTCGTCGTCAACTTACTGATTTGCCACTCCCCAGACCCTGGATACACAAGGATACTTCCTGCTGAAGTGTTTCTGCATTTCCCCCACAGTCCACACTGCCACCCAGTTTGGAATCATCAGTGGACTTGAATATATTGCGACTGAGCCCTTATCTAAATCACTGATATAGGCTGTGAACAGCTGAGGCCTCAGCACTGATCCCTGTGGCACCCCACTAGTCACAGGCTGCCGAAACTGACCTGTTTATTCCCAGTCTGTTTTCTGTCTGTTCACCATTCCTCAATCCATGCCACATATTATCCCTATTACTGTGCATTCCAATTTTGTCTAATAACTTTGTGTGGCACGTTACCAAAGGCCACACGGAAGTCCAAATACATCACGTCAGCTGGTTTACTCCCATCTATTCTGCTCATTACAGCCAAGAAACATTTCAACAGATTTCCCTTTCAAAAATCCAGGCTGACTCTGCCCAGTGCTATTATTTTTTCCAAGTGCCCTGTAACCAATGCCTTAATAATAAAACCCAGCATTTTTCCTATTTCTGATGTCAGGCTAACTCATCTATAGCTTTGCATTTTCTCTCTTCCTCTTTCCTTAAATAGTATTTCCCCATCCGTGTGAAACACTTTTGAACCTGTGGAATTTTGGAAGACAACAACCAGTGCATCCACTTCCTCCCTGGGAGTATTGAGGAACAGAATGACCTTGGTGTGCAAGTCCAAAAATTCTTGAAAGTTACAGCACAGGTAGATAACATGCTTAGGAAGGCATATGGGGTACTGGCCTTCATTAATCAAGGCAATGAATACAGAATACAAGATGTCATGCTCCAACGTTATAAAACATTGGTCAGACCTCAGCTGGACTACTGCGTGCTGTTCTGGTCACCACAGTAGAGGAAAGATGTGATAGTGCTGGAGAGGGTGCAGAGGAGATTCACCAGTATGTTGCCTGGGTGAAGTGTTTCAGTTCTGAGAGGTTGGATAGGCTATGTTTGTTTTCCCTGAAGCGGAGGAAGACACGATTGAGGTAAATAAGGGTATGAGAGGGAGAGATACGATTGACTGCAAGAAACTTTCTCCTTAGAGGTGAATAAAATGGGAGTACATTGTTTTAGGGTAAGGGGCAAGAGATTTAGAGGGATCTGAGGGGGACCTTTTTCACTTGGAGAGTGGCGAGTGCCTGCAGAGCACTGATTGAGAGAGTGATGGAAGCAGAGTCACTGACAGTACTTAAATGCCTAGATGAGCACTTGAATTCTATAGGTTACTTGAAGGCTATGGGCCAAGTGTTGGAGGATGGGATTAACATGGATGGGTGCCCACAGTATGGACATGATGGGCCAAATGGCCCATTTCCATGCTCTGTCAATCTATGATGCTGAATTCTGAAATGTTCCTGATCCTCAGGCTGTTTGCTCTTTTTTAAGCAACATCTTAAGTCTCTCTTTAACTTCTGTTGGACTGCTTTTCCCATTTGGTTTCCACACCTTGAAGGTATCACTTGTAATATATTACTTGTAAATTATGCTTTAATTCTTTAAAAGTCAGCCATTGCTTGCTCATTGTAGTTATTACAGTTCCCCAATCTACCTTAGCCAACCTATACCTTCATAGCTTGCTTTAAAGATAGAGCTAAATCATTTCTAATCCTTGTATAAAATTCTATCACATTATGATCACTGTTCCCTAAAGTTTCTTTAACTACCAAATCAAAAACTACATCTCTCTCATTGCACCACATAGATCACATAGAAAATAGACCGTTACCTTGCTATTGCCTCAATATTCTGGTGCGGAAAACCAGTTCTTATGCACCCCATCAATTGACCCATAAAATCCTTTCTCTGCCTCTCAATGAGATTAGAAAGGAAGCTGATAAGGCTGTCTCAAACTGGGGTGGTGGGCCAAATCATGAAGTCAATGACGAAAAACTTGGTCACATGACTGGACTTGTTAATGGAGGACGACTGCAGAGAAATATTGCAGCTCACATACTGGGGATTGGCCAGCTGACAATGGTATATTTCAGATGGCAACAAGGCTGAACTTGTGCAGGGACAGTGCAGGTTATTGCCTTGGTCCCCACCATCAGTTGAGATCAGTCAATTTAACAGCAGTCTAAAGATCAAAGCTAGCACCATCTGGGCTGCGGGTCGTAGCAACACTGTAGGCCAGCCCCACCAACTGCATAAAACAATAACTAAATATTTACATCTTTGCATTGGAACTAGAATTGAAACAAATGGCCTTTCAGTTCCATCCAAATTCAGCTTAGACTGATGACAGAAATTTCCTTGATGAAAAACACGATGATGCTGGAGGAACTCAGCAGGCCAGGCAGCATCCATGGAGAAAAGAAGGCAGTCAATGTTTCAGGTCAGGACCCTTCTTCAGGACTGAAGATAGGAAAAAAGGGAAGCCCAGTATATCAGAGGGAAAAGCAGAGCAGTGATAGGTGGACAAAAGAGGGGAGGCGGGGTGGGCACAAGATGGTGATAGGTAGGTGCAGGTAAGAGATAGTGATGGGCAGGTGTGGGGGAGGAGGGGAGAGCAGATCCACCGGGGGATGGGTCAAAGTAAGAGAGAGGGGAAAAACATAGCTAGGAAAGGGAAGAAGAGAAGAAGCACGGTGGGGGGGGGGGGGGGGGGGGGGGGGGGGGGGGGGGGTGGGGGGGCGGGGGGGGGTTGGGGGGTGGGAGAGGTGGGGGAAGAATTACCTAAAGTGGGAGATTCAATGTTCATGCCGTTAGGCTGCAAGGTTTCCAAGACAGAAAAGGAGGTGCTGTTCCTCCAGTTTTGCTTGGAATTCTCCTGACAGTGGAGGAGGCCGAGGACTGACATATCAGTGATGGAGTGGGAGTTGAAGTGACTGGCAACGGAATATGCAGGTTGTGGTTACGGACAGAGCACAGGTGTTCTGCAAAACGGTCACCTAGTCTGCATTTGGTCTCGTCACTGTAGAGGAGGCCACACTTGGAGCACCGAAGGCAGTAGATGATATAAGGGAGGTGCAGATGAATCTGTGTCTCACCTGAAAGGACTGTTTGGTCCCTGGATGGAAGTGGTGTAGGGGCAGGTGTTGCCCTATGATGGGGGCAGTGGAGAGTTCCCGGGATGGGAACGGGATGGGTGGGTGGGGAGGAGCGAACGAGGAAGTCACGGAGAGAGCGGTCCCTGTGAAAGGCAGAAAGGGGTGAAGAGGGGAAGATAAGCTTGGTGGACATTTCCTTTCCTGGTTTCTCTCACACCACAGGATTCTGTTTGATCTGCTGGGCATTTCTAAAGTTCTGTTGAAGTTTTCATTTCCAGTAGCTGCGGTGTTCTGAATCTCACAGTTCCAGCCCTATGTTCTCCTCCATTCTCCTCTTCTCATTTATACCTCCTCCAACAATAGCAGTCAAATCAGCAAGTCTTTCCAGCCCCCCTCATTTTGTCTCTGTTGGTCTCCACCCTGTCGACATTTCCTTTGCTCTTTCCATCCCTTCCCCTTTCCTGCAATTTTTCCTAATCCCATGAAAGTTCATTAACCTGAAACATTAACTGTTTTCTCACCACAGATGTAGCCTGATCTGCTGAGTACTTCCATCATTTTCTGCTTTTATTTGGGATTGCAAGATGCTCATTAATCAAAGCTATTATGCAATATGGATAACTGGAATTGTCATAATGGAAAAGCCTTGAGAAACTAAACATCTTCTTCCAAAAAAGTTTCACACCAGGGCATTAGCAGCACAGGATTCTTTTCATATATTGGTTCATTTAGTGAACAACATCCAAGCCTGTACCAACCAACAGCAACCCACTTTCACAAGGAACATACCGCTGCTCAGGCTCCCGTTGTAAGCACAACTCCACAAAATTGTGGAAAAGCCTGGAGAAAGTCCTGTTGTACGGATGCTGCACTTGTTCCCCATTCGTTGTTCGCATGCCACAAGTGGCAGAGCTTTCAACGATACCCGAATCCACTGCTGATTGAGAGTTTGTCATCAAGAGTTCCTCCTCTGGGATTGTAGTAGTATCCAGTAGGCAGGGCACGGTACCATTCAGCTTCTCCAGCAGCATCTTAAAAAGATCAAAGGGAATTAGAACATATTTTGCCATCTAAATCTTATTTAGGTGATGCAAAGGAATACCTCAAACATTGCAGATTGTTTAAACATAGTTGTCACTCTACAGTTCATGGACAGAAGAGGTCAGCATTGCCGAAAATACTGGCTACAGGAACTGGACATTTCCCTGTCAACGTGAAACTTGCTGCGTCCTTTATTTGTTCTTTTCTCAGAAAGGCAAATGCAGGAATTTTATCAAGTGCAGCTCAACACTGTTTGCTCGGTATTGACTGGTGATTTTCAAAATCTTCATTCTCTCTAACGTTACACAAAAATGTAAGACTTTGTGTTAATTGGCCCTGAATTTTATTTGTGGTGGTTTTCAGGTCACTTACCCAAATCAAGATGGAGCACTCCACTCATTACACTGCTCCAGGACGTACATCATTCCTGACCTGAAACACTTCTTCCTGTCTTCCTGGAAGTCCACCTCAAGCTTCACCAAGGATACCCACTGTTTTAACCCTCAAGTGGAGTATTATGAAAATGTTTGGAAATTTAACTACGACTCACACACTGCATCAACCCTGCTTGGAAGACATATTTTCAAAAAAAGAAGCTTAGGTACATTGGTCAGGAAGAATCTACCTCTTTGGAAACCATTCCAGCTGCCATTTACCAGGACTATTTTCGTACAAATATTCAACTGTTCTCTGGCTAATGACCAACTGCACTGTTTTGCTACCGACTGACTTTATAAAAAATAATTTTGCCTTTAATCATCAGTATTATTCTTTCTTGAAAGTAAGTGTTACATCACCTTGTTTGCAATACATACCATCACCCTTATAAACGCATTAACCATCATTCAGAAACTTCCTCACTCCCTCATGTTGACTGCCATTGAATTGAGATCTTATCCCTTGTATTTTTGCTACATGTCATTTATCCTTCCCATTTATTAGTTTGGAGCTATTAAACTTACCCAGGACAGTTGTCGCAGAATCCCCATATGATACACAATCGATTGAAATGTCAAAATTTGGATGAGCCTGATGGAATGGACACAGGGATGACACTTTCCCTGGTTGTGATATCTAGAACCAGAGGGCACACTTCCAAAATAAGGGATTGGCTGTTCGGGACTGAGATAAGAATAGCTATGATCTAACTGAATGGCTGAGCAGGCTCAAATGATTGAGTGGGCACAAGGGATCAAATGGTCTAATCCTGTATTATTTCTTCCTTATTGCTTCATAAGAACATATAGATTATTTTTATTTTATTCTGTTTGCATCCATAAGGAATCTCACTTCCACTGCTTTCATGGCACTTGAAGTGATACTGTGACATCTGCTTTGCAGGCTTTGCCAGGTCATCACCGCTCTGGTTTCCAAGGACAGCTTCAGTTTTCAGTAGTTTTTGTTTTTATTTTTCCCACTTCAGTTTGTCATATTTATTTCATCTATGCTGACTAGTCTATGAGATGTAGAACATAGAACAGCACAGCACAGGAACAGGCCCTTCGGCCCACAATGTTGTGCTGAACCAATTACATTAGTAATAAAATGCCCAACTAAACTAATCCCTCTGCCTACACAGTGTCCGTATCCTACCATTTCCCTCACATTCATGTGCCTAGCTAAGAAATTCTTGAATGCCACTATTGTATTTGCCTCCACCCCCACCCCAGGCAGTGCATTCCAGGCACCCACCACTCTGTGTAAAAAAAGAAATTGCCCCGCACATCTCCTTTGAACTTAACCCCTTTCACATTTCAAGCTAGGGGAAAAGATACTGGCTGCCTACTCTATTTATGGCTCTCATAACTTTATAAACCTCTATCAGATCTCCCCTCAACTTCCACCGCTCCAGAGAAAACAACTCAAATTTGTCCAACCTATCCTCATAGCACATGCCCTCTAATCCAGGCATCATCTTGGTAAATCTCTTCTGCAGCTTGTCCAAAGCCTTGACCTCCTTCCTATAATGGGGTGACCAGAATTGAATGCAATACTCCAGATGTGGCCTAAATAAAGTTTTATAAAGCTGTAGCATAACTCCCTAACTCTTGAACTCAGTGCCTCAAGTAATGAAGGCAAGCATGCCATATGCCGCTTTTACTGCCCTATCAACCTGTGTAGCCATTATCAGGGAGCTGTGAACTTGGACCCTAAGATCCCTCTGCTCATCAACACTGTTAAGGGTCTCTAGCTTTTCAAAAACATCGAAACCCTGGAACATTAAGCACCCATTCCTGTCCCTCTCTCAATCAAGTCTCTGTTATGACCACAACATCATAGTTCCATGTACTGATCCATGCTCTAAGTTCATCACCCTTACCCATAATACTGCCAGCATTCAAATACACACACTTCAAACTGTCTGTCCCATTATGTCTATTACTTTGCTCCTGCCCGTTTCTACTGGCCCTGACATCTACCATCCTCTCAATCCCTCCAGTTTCTGACCCAGTGCTCTGGTTCCCATTCCCCTGCCAAACTAGTTTAAACCCTTCCAGCCAGGATATTGGTTCCCCTCCAGTTGAGGTGCAACCGTCCTTCTTGTACAGGTCACCACTGCCCCAGAAGAGGCTCCAATGATCCAAGAACCTGAAACCCTGTCACCTGCACCAGTTCCTCAGCCACTCATTCACCTGTTCTATCATCCTATTCCTGCCCTGACTAGCACATAGCACCAGGAGTAATCCAGAGATTACTACCTTGGGAGGTCCTGCTCTTCAGCCTCTTTCCTAACTCCCTATACTCACTGCGCAGGACTTCTTCCTCCTTTCTACTTACGTCATTAGTGCCAATGTACACCATGACCTCTGGCTACTCCCTCTCCCCCTTGAGACTATTCTGCAGCCGCTCTGAGACATCTCCGACCCTAGCACCTGGGAGGCAACACACCATCTTGGTGTCTCTTTTGCGACCACAGAATCTCCTGTCTGTCCCCCTATCAAGTCTCCTATCACTATTACTCTGCCTGACTTTACCCTTCCCTGCTGAGCTGCAGAGCTGACCACAGTGCCACTGACCTGGCTGCTGCTGCTGTGCCCTGATAGGTCATCCCCTCCAGCAGTATCCAAAGGGGTATACTTGTTGCTGAGAGGTATGGCAACAGGGGAACCTTGTGGCCATACTTCTCCTGGTGGTCACCCATCTATCTGAAGCCTGTACCCTGGGTGTGATCACCTCGGTAAAAGTCTCATCTATGAGGTTTTCAGCTTCCCGGATGGTCCTGAGTACATCCAACTCCAAGACAAGACATCTTTATTAGTCACATGTACATCGAAACACACAGTGAAATGTATCTTTTGCATAGAGTGTTCTGGGGGCAGCCCACAAGTGTCGCCACGCTTCTGGCACCAACATAGCACGCCCACAACTTCCTAACCCCTATGTCTTTGGAATGTGGGAGGAAACCGGAGCACCCGGAGGAAACCCACGCAGACACGGAGAACGTACAAACTCCTTACAGACAGCAGCCGGAATTGAACCCAGGTCACTGGCGCTGTAAAGCGTTACACTAACCGCTACACTACCGTGCATAGGCTAATACATGGCAAATAACATCCTGGGCTTAAAAGCTGTTATCAACAATGGTTACTGGGAAACTTTTGTACACTGTGAAGAGCCCAGATGTCCTTTAACGAGTGAGGATGAAGAAGTTCTGGGTTAATCAAGGCCAGTGTAAATGCACTGTTTGCAGTGAATACAGGGTACACTCGTTACAGATGTGTGTGTGGGGGGGGGGGGGGTGCGAGTGCGGTGGGGAAGCTGCGTTCTTAGTAAACAACCATGATTTTCCATAACATGAAACCAGCTCGACTTCCTTGACCTGGTCAGTCAGGAACTGCAGCTGGGTGCACTTCCTGCAGATGTGGTCATCGGGAAGACTGTGAGGTTCCCTGACATCCTACATCTTACAGGAGGAGCATTCCACTGCTCTAACTGCCATCCTGCTTACATTGAATCAAGGACTAAGGATTTACAGACAACAAAATAAAGACCCTACCTGATCTTACCCGTGCCTTCTCACAAACCACTTTGTTTTTAAAAAGAGCTGCTCGCATTCCCCTCACCTAGGTCATTTACTCAGCCTCTTGAGCCAAAGCCTTAGTCCCCACTTTAACACTAACCCCTCCAACAATGTCCACTCCGCTTCACCCTAGCTTCTTTTTATTGGCTGCTGCCCACTAGTTAATTAGCTGATTATTAATAACAATATGAAAGTGTGCCTGAAAAAGAACACCAAGCACAGAGATTCCTCTTTTGAAAACTCCTGCCTCTCGTTCCAAGTCCCAGCTCCCGCTCACTGAAAATGAATACTTCCCCTAAGTGCTTCTTCCCGTGCTCATCTGCTGTTTCCTGCTGTGAGCCCTCCAGTAATTTCAGCAATTGGCCCACTTCTCAGAATATATTAAAATATATGCTTTTAATTTAGTGTTGGTTTACTCCAAATCACATCAAAAGGTATGTGGGTCAGTGAGCATTACTCAGTTATTCCCCCACAGTGCTAGGTGTTGTATTTTGGAAAGTCAAATGCAAGAAGACAGGATACAGTAAAGGGCTGGACCCTTACGAGCATCAATATACAGAGGGATCTTGGGGTGCAAGTCCACAGCTCCCTGAAAGTGACAACGTAAGTACAGAGGATGGTAAAGAAGGTGTGCGGCACGCTTGCCTTCATCAGTTGGGGCAGTGAATATAAAAGCTGGCAAGTCATGTTGCAGCTGAGACCACATTTGGAGTATTGTGTGCCGTTCTAGTGACTGCATTATAGGAAGGATGTGCAGGCTTTGGAGAGGGTGCAGAAAAGGTTCACAATGGCGTTACCTAGATTGAAGAATATTAGATGCAAGGAGAGGTTGGACAAACTTGGAGTGCTCTCACTGGAGCATAGGGCGCTGAGGGGTGACCTGAGAGAATTATATAAAACATGAGAGGCATGGATAGGGTAGATGATCAGTCTTTCACAGGATGGTGTCAAATAATAGAGGAATAAGTTTAAGAGGAGGAAAGGGAGATTTACGAGGCAGGGATTTTTTTATATAAACACAAATGGCAGTAGGTACCTGCAGTGGTAGAAGTAGATATGACAGCAACACTTCAGAGGCAGTTAGACAGACACACAAAGAGGCAGGGAAGAGAGGGACATGGACGTTCAGGCAGATGGGATTAGTTAGATTGGCATCATGATTGGCATGGACATGGTGGACCGAAGGGCCTGTTCCTATGCTGTACTGTGTCATATAAAAGCCTGCATTAAATTAACTGGTTCATGCTCTACATCATTTGGGTATTCCAGTTTGCATTAGATGCCCAGAACATCTTGACAACTTGCTAGAATAGGTTGAATGTAAAATCAAAAGTATAGGAGGCGGCGATTTGGCCCATTGCATCCATGCAGGCCAAAAAGAGCTGTTTGCCCAGAATATTATTCTAGAAGTGCTTATGGATACATTTTTAAAACGTACCACGGGTTTTGTATGAGGTAGAGTGTTTCAGACCCCAATAAGCCTATAAAGGATTACATCAATTATAGAGCACAAAAACAGGCCATTCGACCCAACCAGGCCATGCTGGCATTATTGCTGCACTCAAGCCTCTTCCTGCAGGTTCTCATATAAACATCAGTGTAACCTCAAACACCTGCTCCCCTTAAATATTGCTACTATTTGCCTCAACACTCCCTCTGATAGCGAGTTCTATATTTTCACCACCCTTTGAGGAATGAGTCCAGGGATGAGGGAAGACTGGAGAAGGCTGTGTTCTTTATGGAAAAGAGGAGATTGCGAGTGGATCTGATTGATGTGCTTAAAACTACGAAGGGTACAGTTAGAGAGAAATTGTTGGGAGTGGGGTTCAAGAACAAGGGGGAATGGAATAAATGTGATTAGCAAAAACAAAAGTGACAGAAGGAAAAAAAAAATCTCTTATTCAACAAGTGGTTAGGATCTGGAAGGCACTGCCAGTGGGAGGCACACTCAGTAGTTTTCAAAAGGGAGCTGGATAAGTATCTGGAAGGAAAGAATTTCCAGGGTCATGGAGAGAAGCAGAGGAGTTTTAGAGGCTAGATCTGTACTTGTATAGAGCTGATGTAGACACAAAAGGCTGAGTGATCTCCCATGCTGGAACCATTCTGTGATTCTGTACAGATGTTTCTCTCAAATTCACAGAATCATAGCAATCACCAAAAATTTAGCATACAGAAGGAGGCCATTTAGCCCATGATGCCTATGCTCATCAAAAAAAAAACAGCTCCCCAGGCTAATCCCACCTTCCAGTATTGTGTCTGTAGCCTGCAATCACAGCTGCTCCTCTGAGAGCCCTATATCATTTCTATTCTGTTCTTTCCCCACCCAGACGTTCTTCTGAACCATGGTTCCTGGGTCTCCATTATTGCTTTGCAGCCACACTGTTTCTCCTGTCCTCTCGGTTAGTGAGTACATCGTACAGAAATATTCATCTGGATAAAAACACTTATAACATGGGGAGCCAGGAGCTCTGCAAGATAACTGTGAAATAGGTCACCTCAATGTTCTAGACAGGCTTAACTGGCTTCTAAACTGATAAATGTAAAAGGATAAATGGCACAAGGCAAACATGTCTGATGAGACCAATCTATGAGGGTAGTCGGAAATGACCGAATACAAGTGATGGCAGGAGTGCAGTTGGGGGTGAGCAGCAAGGCACAGGAGAAAAATGTTTTCCAATCTCCACGTGAATGCTTTCACCAATTTTTGTTAAATCAATCCACTGTCATTATTTGCCTCTCTGCAAGGGGAAATAGGCCCTTTCTGCCAGTTTTGTATAATTCCACTCAATCTCCCTTAGGCCTTCTCTCTTTCAAAGACTCTGTTCTTAAATTCCCTTCCAGCTCACTTTACTTGCTCACTAGAAAATGTAAAAGGCTTATCCTGATATTATTAACTCCTAATTGTTTATTATATATGGAGCATCACAAGATAATTACAGGTGAGCAAGTCCATTCAACACATCAGCTTATTCATCCAGATAAAATTGCAAATTTCCCTTGGTGTAGCCTTTAATTAGGGAAAATTATTTAAGGTTTCTAATTGTTAGGTTTCAATTTCTACTCCACATGTTCCAGTTATTCGTCAATCTTCATACAAACATGAGCTACCTACTAAAAATCCTACCTTTGTCTTTTATTAGTTTAAACTTTTAGTTTCCACTTGTTCTGGTCATCTAGATTCATCTGTTCTGTATCTTTTACATTGTCGTGCAAGGTAACCTTTCAAATATCTCCCTTTCTGGCTAAATAGCCCAAGTTTCTCTAGTATTCCCATATAGCCTTTAAGACTGGGATCAGTCGGCATTGCCTCTATCACCTGAAGCTCTCCGTTATCTCTTCTCGGATAGAATGATGTGCTGCACTGTCTAATTGCCCACAACACTGCTCACAACCTGCCCTGATTTGTATTCTACAGATCTTGCTGAATACTTCACCATCCTCCTGATTTTGCTGATTACCTCTCCACCTGCTGGACAATGAGGAATCCACTAAAATTCCAGAGATCCATCCTTTCTCATCCTGCTCTTTACAACTTGTAACACTTTACATTTGTCTGTACTAAACTTTATCTTCCAATGTTCTGTGCATTTACATATTGTCTAGCTCCATTTGAGTTTCCTGAGGAGCCTCCTCTAGTCTTTACGTCACTTATAATCCTTTCTTGCTGCAATCCCCATTCCTCAGAAATGACTGCATCATAGCTCCCAAACATCACATCTCTTTAATATGGAGGCACTTCTCATAGTCATTTACATACATCATATTTCAACCAATCCTTCATTTTAGTCCTTCCTTATCTAATCTCACCATTATTAGTTTCAACCGCAATGTAAGCCCCATAATACTCCATCTCCCAAACCTTTGCATGGGATTGTAACAGTTGACTTTTTTTGTTCTGGAAATTGCTTCTCAATCCAATCAGCCCCTGTAACAAGTCCTGCCTTATCTAACTGACAAATAGCATGTCACTGTCAGAAAATATCTTGTTTAATTATATAAAATTAAAAGGGAAGACAATTAGTATTCTGAGACTGAATTAAACTAAATACACACCAAAACTTTTAATAGTTGCCACTACATTTACTGAGCCACATATTCAGGTTTTACAATAATCACTGGACAACCAGAGTCAAGACGTGTAAGGCCTGTGGTGCACTTTGTGCCTTGATGGATATTGCACAACACCCATACCTGAGTTGCAGGCATATTTTTGAAGGGAACGTGTCCGTTAGCCAGCTCACACGCAGTTATCCCCAGGCTGTATATATCAGATTTGGCATCATAACCCTGTAGATTCTGCAGGAAAAAACAAAATTGTAATAGTATTTTAGTTACTATCTGCAAACAATGTTATTAAAGCACTACAACCCATTTCCCAAATGGTTGACCATCATTGTCACCATGTGGCTAATCCAGAGTCGGACAGCAGCATTGGCTCAAGTTCAGATTTCTGACAGGCACAAACTGACATTAAAGAAATAGCAACTTCACACAAGAATGAGGACCTGAGTGTTTATCAATTTCTTACCACTCATTTCTCAATCCAAAGCAGCCAAACATGCCACACAATCATTTCCAACAGTAATCCGACTGTGCCTTGAAACAAGAGATTAACAAACACCATCTTCCTTAAGAATTTTGGATAAGGTTGGTAGTTAGTTAGGTATATTAATACAGACCAGATGAAATTGTTTTCCTTCTCCAGTTAGAAGTCCTTTAGTTCACGTATGCACAACTCTGACTTGAGCAGATCTTGCGTTGTTGCTGGGTCCACTCCCTACCTAATAGCACTGTGGGAATATCTTCACCACATAGACTGACCATAAGAAACTGGAACAGGAGTAGGCTTTTAAGCCCCTCAAGCCAACTCCACTATTCAATACGATCACGGCTGATCCAACTCTCCCACCGTTTACAACTTCAGCCTCCAAAGATTTCAAAGACTCACAATTCTTTTAGAGAAGAAATTCTTCGTCCAATCTTCACCTCCATATCTTGAGACAATACCTTCTGGTCCTAGACACTCTCTTAAGGGGAGAAATCCTCCCAGCATTTATCCTGTCAAACCACTCAAGAATCTTACACAGTTCAATAACCTCACATTCTTTTAAACCTCAATGAGTACATCCCACCCTATTCAATCTTTCCTCATAAAGCACTCCCTCCTACCCAGCATCATTCTAGTCAACCTTGTCTGAACTGACTTCAATGATATCTTTCCTTAAGTAAGGGGACCAGAACGGTACACAATACACTAGTGCCTTGTACGGTAGCAAGAAGACTTCTGTTTGTTTTTATATTCCACTACATTGAAATAAAAGACAGTATTCCATTCGCTGTCCTGATTGATCCTGCACCTATACGCTGGCGCCTCTTTCTTCTCTCCGAAGTGAACTTCGTATTTTCCCACATTATACTCCATTTCCCCCGTCAACCTAACAATCTCTCTGTCAGCTACTTGTATTCTTCTCACACCTCACCTTCCCTCCCACTTTTTTATCATCCACAAATTTGGCTGCAGTGCATTTGGTTCCTTTCTTTAAATTACTTACATTGTAAACTGTTGTAGTCCCAAAACAGATCCCTGCAGCATCTTGCTAGTTACAGGTTGCCAAGCTGAAAATGGCCCCTTATTCTTACTTGCTTCTTCCTGTCAGTTAGCCAATCTTCTGTATGTGCTAATACATTATCTCTCACATCATGTGGAAACCTCTTTCAGAAGGGCCCCTTTGAAAAATTAATTATTACCTCCACTGGATCCCCTCTGATCCAATCTGGTTGACACTTCCTCAAAGAATGCCAATATAATTTGTCTAATATGATGGTTTCTTCATGAAGCCACATTGAATCTGCTTGATGAAATTGTGATTTTCTAAATGTTCTGCAATTACCTCCTTAATAATTGATTATACTCCATTTGCCCACTCAACCTACTGATGTCTCTCTGTAACCTAATATCCAACATTGGATGCAAGTAGTTTAACCAACCAACAGTTACCTGCTTTTTCCCTCCCATTCTTTTTGAATAAGAACATCCCATTGGCAAGTTTTTCCAGTTCTTCTGTACCCCTCCAGATGTAAAAATATTTGGAGCATGACAACCAATGCAATCACCATCCCTGAAGCCATTTCTTCTAGGTTCCTTTGTTGCAAACCATCAGGTCCAGGGAACTTAACGGCCTATTGCCCTTTTTGCCTAATACTAATTCTCAAGTAATGGTGATGATATTTAGTTCCTCCACCATATTTTTTATTAGCATTTTTGGAATATTCATAGTATCTTCTACTGCAAGCTCCTTGTTTAACTGATGTTTTACTCTTCTGCATTTTCCTAGTTCCCCATAACTATTTCCCTAGCCTCATTCATTAAGGGTCAATGTTCACTTTGACCTCTCTCTTCCTCTTTATATACTTCGAAAAGTCCTTGCGTCAGTTTTTATACTTCTACCTTGTTTGCCTCTAGTTTATTTTCTCTTTTGCCTTTTTTTTTAAGTCCTTCTGCAGATTCTGAATTCCTTCAGTCTTTGGTTTAGTCTTGCCATCTTATGTTTCCTTATCAGCTTAAAATCCTCCTTAACTTCCTTCACTTGGTAATGAATAACTTGTTTCTTGTCATGTTTCTCCCCCTTCCCCCACCCTACCCTCAGAATCTTTCCGTATGGGGACATATTCTTGCTGGAAGTCATCAATTCTCTCCTTAAAGAGGTCCTCACTTGCCTTCAATTGTCTTATCTGATCCATTTTAGCAACTCCATTCTCATCCCTTTAACTTGCTGTATTTAAGTTTAACATCATTGTTCAGATCAAAGTTTATCTCTCTCAAGATGAACACTAAATTCTGCCTTACTCTGAACATTACTCATATCTGCAGTAAGTTATATAGTTAATACTATTTAAGGAAGGATGTTAATGCGGTGGAAGCAGTTCAGAGAAAGATTACTAGATTGGAATGGCAAGTTGTCCAATAGGGAAATTTGTACAGGCTGGACTTGCATCCACCATAGTCCAGAACAGTAAGAGAGCTTGATTAAAATATACAAGATCCTGAGGGGTTTTCAGGGTGGATGTGTAAAGGATGTATCCTCAAGCAAAGATCTAAAACTAGGAGTCACAGTTTAAAAATAAAGGATTACCCCATTTCACATGAAGAGACCTTTTTTCTTCTGAGGATTGAGAGCCATTGGAACTCTCTTCCTCAAGAGGGAAGTGGAAGCAGAATCTTTAATTATATTTCAAAGGCAGAGGTACATAGATTCTTGCTAATCAAAGGGGCTGAAAGATTACCACAGGTCGATGGGAATGCAGAGTTGAGGTTACAATCAGCAGCTGACCTTATGAAGTGGTAGATTATGCTTACTCCTGCTCCTAATTTGTATGTCTGGATGTAGGTGTGGGCTTACCTGTTGTAACAACTCAGGGCTCAGCCATGGTAATATTTTAACACTGTATTTTGGGAAGTCATGGATCACCCGTAGCCGCTGGCCCATGGCTGATCATATGAAAATACTGCGAAGTCCTGACAATAAACCTGCCCCTCTGATGATATTAGAATGTGACTTGCTTGAACACTCCTGGAAAGAACAAAATAAGTTGGTTACTTTACCAAGCTATGAGTACAGAGAGACTCGAGAGGTTGAAGAGGCTTGTTTTACAGCTGAGAAGGCTGAGAGGAGATTTAACAGAGACAACTTGTTATAGTTAAAAAAACAGGAAGTTCACTAAAGTATACAGATTTACAATCACTAGAAAAAGGACCAGTGACGAGGTAAGGAGAATGATTCTTTATGAATGGGTAGTGATCTGAGTGCAATGCCCTTAGGGATAGCAGAAACAGGATAGGAAAGATTGAGGAAGTGGAACTTATTGCACAGCCCCAACAAAGGGCCAGCTTGATCCTATGACTGAGTGAATTGAGTCTAATCAACACTTAAAAATCCACCTTTTCTCAACCATTTGCCCACTGCTTTGTGCAGCATACATTTGGGATCTTTGCTACATAAAGATGTCACTTAAGTACAAGTTACTATTGTTTCACTGTGCTTTACAGATTGGCAAGTGTTGAATTAGGGAATCCCTGTGGTATTCATCATCGTCTCCAACACATATTCGGCATTTGCACCATGCTGCAAGTTCAATGTTATGTGTCCTTTATGTTACTTTTCACCTCCTTGTTTATCAGGTGCCTACATCTGCCTTAAAAATATTAAAAGAATTCTTCCACTGCCTTTGAGGGACAGAGTTCCAAAGGTTCACAAAATGAACTGCACTGCTGACTACAAACTTCAATTGATGAAGTTTGAGGGGATGCATGGATGGGATCATGGTGATTGTCGATGGCACAATCACCTGAAGGAGGACAAGGAGGTTTCTCCTCAACTGTTGTCCTTACTGCGTGGCAGCAGGCCAACCTAAGCATTCGTAACCACATACAGCCAGAGTACCAATGGGTGAATGATCCAACTTCGGCTTTCTCCCGAGTTGGATCATTACAGTGCCAGCGACCCGGGTTCAATTCTGGCCACTATCTGTAAGGAGTTTGTATGTTCTCCCCGTATCTGCGTGGGTTTCCTCCATTTCCTCCGGGTGCTCTGGTTTCCTCCCACATCCCAAAGATGTACGGGTTAGGAAGTTGTGGGTGTGCTATGTTGGCGCCAGAAGTGTGGCGACACTTGCGGGCTGCCCCCAGAACACTCTACGCAAAAGATGTATTTCACTGTGTGTTTCGATGAGCATGTGACCAATAAAGATATCTTATCTCCAACAGCACAGAATCCATCCAGCCAATTACTGACATCATTCAGTGTGAATGAAAATGACTAAGAACACCAAATACAGCAAAGAATAAGGGAACAGACAACATTCCAGCTGTCATACGAAATCTGCACTCTAGAACTGGCTGTGCCTCTAGCCAAGTTGTTCCAATACAGTTACACCATCAGCACCTATCCCAGTGTGGAAAATTAGTGAGGTATATCCAGACCAAGCAGGACAAACTTAATATGCCTAATTACCACTCAGTCTGCTCTCAATCATCAAAATGGTCTAAAGAATTGTTGACAGTATTATTGAATGGGTCTTACCAACCAATGGTAGATTTGGTCATCCAACCAATGCCCAGTTTAGATTTCTCCAGGACCACTTGGCTCCAGAATTCATCACTATCTTGGTCTAAATGTGAACCAAGGAGCTGATTCCAGAGGTGCAGAGGTGAGTGAGAGCCTTTGGCACCAAGGCAGCATTGACCAAGTGTGTAGTCAAGGTACCCTGGTAAAATTGAAATGAATGGGCAGCAAGGGGAAACACTCCAGTGGTTAGAGTCATACCTTGCATAAAGAAAGATGGTTGTGCTTTTCAGAGGTCAATCATTTGCACCACAAAAATGCAAGGCAGTGACTACTTTCAGAGACAAACCACTGCTCCTTCACATTGCCGAGTTTACTGTCATCAACATACAGGGGGTGGGTGACTGCAAACTCAACTGGACCAGCCACATACAGCAAGGCTACAAGAGTAGTGCAGGTTCGGTATCCTGGGGTGATTAACTCACAGTTCGCTTTTATACTTTGTACAAAGCACGAGTCGGGAGTACGATGGAATACTCTGGATGAGTACAGCTCCACTAATACTCAACACTATCCAGGACAAAGCACCTTGATTGATAGCTCATCCACCACCTTTACCTTCACCACTAATACACACTGGCTGCAATGTACATCTTTTACAAAATGCTATGCAGCTATTCACCCAAGCTACTCTAACATCTCTCAAAGCTGCAAGGTCTACGACCAAGGAGGACAAGGGCAGAAAGTGCATGGGAACACCACCTTCACGTTCTCCAAGTTGTATACCATATTGAGTTAGAAAAATATCGCTGGTACATCATTGCCTGTTCAAGACCCTGGAACTCATTACCAGGAATGATGTACAGGTTAGGATGTACAGGTCTGGTAACTTATTACCAGGAATCATTACTCATGTGGGAATAACTTCAACAGAAGGACGGCAAGTTTCAAGGCAGAGGTTCACCACCACCTTTAATAAATATCAGCCTCGCCAGAGGTGCCCCAATACTAAATAAAAGGAATAAATTACCAAAACAGAATGCCCTCACAACGCGACTGACTAATGCAGCCCGAAAATGAGGGAAATGGCACATGAAATTCAAACCACAATAAAGACATTCATCACTTTTAGTCTAGCACCAGAAAAAGTTCCAAAGGAGCTACTAGATAATTAAAACTAGTCCACTAACATCCCCCAGAGGAGCCTGTAATCCCAGCTTTTTCTGCAGAATTCATCTCTGGAATAATCAGTGCTGGGACCATCGTTTGTAATATACATAAATGATCTGGATGAAAATGAAGGTGGTCAGTTTACTAATTTGCACACAACAATTGGTGGAATTGTGTATAGTGAGGAAAGTTGTCAAAGGATACAGCAGGACATAGATCAGATGGAATATGGGAGAAGAAAGAGCAGATGGAGTTTTAATCGGGACAAGAGCGAGGTGGTGTATTTTGGGAGGTCAAATGCAAGAGGAAAGTATACAGTAAATGGCAAGACCCTTAGGGACATTGATGCACGGAGGGATCTTGGGGTGCAAGTCCATAGCTCCTGAAAGTGGCAAGACAAGTGGACAGAGTGGTGAAAATAGAGTTTGGGTGAGCGTTAAAATGGATAGAGAGTCACCAAGGTGACTGGGTGTTGGGAGGAAATGCTCACAGTTTCACCACCAGTGGTGGAGGGGTACAGGTGCTCGACACTCCAGAGGGAAGGATGCCAGCTCAGGTGGAAAACTGAATATGGGAAGCTTGGTGAGGTGCAATGATTCGTGGATCTAGGCGCAAGACAAGCAGCAGCTCAAGTGAATAAAACCATTAAATGTGCATTTTAATATCTTTATAACCATTAAATGGTTTCTTTAATATCTTTATAAGAACTCACACTGTGCAGTTCTGGGCCTTGCAGATGGACTGGGCTATTGCCAGGAATTTGGAAACATACATATGAAGAAAGACTATTAATAAAGAAGCCATTTCTACCAGACCAGGAAATTTAAGGGTGATTTGTTGAAGGTATGGGATCAAGCAGCTTGAAACAAACAGTTTCAGCCCATTTCATTCTTTGCAATGTTTAATACCACTTTTACCTAGAATGAGTTTGTCTGCTACAGTTTGTTTAAACGATGATCCACAAACACATTTTCAAAAGTAAGATTCAGTCAACTCATTTTGCTTGTGGGCTGAGCCACAGTATATTACCTGTGCACATATCCCATTCTATGAATGTAAACCAAGGCCTTTAGCACCCCTTGCAGGATGTAGGCAATCGTGGGCTCATTCAGACCATCCGTAAAATGTGTGTTCATCAGATCTTTAGCAGAACCTGGCAATTAGACCACATAAAATAATTAAAAGCCATTTAAAATGGAATTGATCCATGCACAACAGGGATGAAAATCTGTCAGAACAGCTAGTCTGAAACTGGTGTTTATACAGGAGCAGTAGCATTATCAAACAAAATTTGATACCGAGTCACAAAGAAGTATTAAGACGGATGACAAAAAGTTCAAAGAAGAGGGTTTTTTTTTTGAATAAAGGAAAGTCAGAGGGGTATGGAGGGAATTCTGGTCTGGGATGCATCAACTGAAGATGCAAATGTCAGTGGTGGGACTAAAATTGAGGATACTTAATGGGCAAGAATTGAAGGAACCATGGCATGATACACCTGGAGGAGGTCACACAGATAGAAAGGTGAAGCCACAAAGGAATGTGAAAATAAGGATGGCAAAGCAGGAGCAAATGTAGGCCAGCAAGCATAGGTTGTTGAGTGAATGGAACACGCAGGTTAGGGCATGGGTGGCTGAGTTTTGGATGACCTCGGGTTAATGGGAGAGAGAAGACAAGACGATGGCTAGGAAGTGCACTGGAGTCAGGTGATGGCAGAGAGGTGCAAACAAGTGGCCGAGTGACAAACTCATCTCAGAGTCAGATAAGGCTCCAAGGTTGCAGTAGCATAGTAGTCAATAATGTCAACATTACACAATCGTTACAAGTAATGGAGGGGAAAGGACTCAGCAACAAGTGAAAATGTAAACATGACTTCAAAACTACAATGATGCACAGGACAGATATGCCAAACTTACCATAGGCCATGAATGGCGTCACTATCCACACTTCATTGTTGGCTATCAGTGTGGCTTTATATGGCAATATATTGGGGTGATGAAACAACTTGGAAATGTGGAGCTCACCCTAGTGAAAAGAAATCACACTTAGGTCACCCAGACAATATGCTTTAGCAGCTAATGAGTTAACAGAGGCAAGAGTATCCAGTAAACTGAGTACTTACTCTATGAATATGAAATGTGGGTTGAATTATGATTCAGAGCCCTAGATGATGCAGCTGTGAATTCCTATCTGCAGTTCCATGGGTGATTCTACAGGATACATTTCAGGAAATGTTTCTATGGGCCTTTCACATTAACCCATTTTCCAAAAGTTAATTGCTCATGCCTTCATATGCCATCGCACATTCTTGGCTTCCTTGCCTGCGATCCTGGTATTTGAATCCTTCATCATAGATTACAATTTGTGTGGAATGTTTTGTTTGGTCACGATCTTGAAAAAATGACTTTTGCCTTTTTAAAGTCACCACTTTCCAAAGGAAGCAAATTCAAACACCTCATTTTTCCTTAAAACTTAAATTCCTAATAATTCACCTAGCCCCTGCCCTCTACAGATTTAAATACACTACATATTACCATTCAAGTGGTCTGTACCCAAGAGTTGGGGGAAGACAGTTACTATGAGTCAGTCCTTCTCCAAAATGGAAAGAGTTGCAAGCCCTGGCAGACAGCCCTTGTTATCAATCTTACCAAAGGGTGAAAGACGCAACCTTTCAAGTTATGCCAAATCCATTTTTCAAAACCCTACTGCAAGTACAGCAATGTAAAACACTGCTCATAGTCCTCTGAAATCCAACAGCACAACACATGTCACACTTCCAGAGTCCAGGTTTCCATATTTCACTAACCAGACCTTACCTGTAATAAAGCAAGCATCTCATTGGTGCAGTTGTCCAAGTTAATTCTCCGAACAGCCACCTGCTGGCCAGTTCGGTTTATATCTTCCCAAGGTTACAGTCCATGATGTCATCAAACCCTTTACCTGGGCGAGAAAGACATTTTATTTTTTAAAAACTCCACAATTAAAGCAGAGATGGTGCAGAATCATCAGTGCTTTTGCTTCACAACAACCATCAAATTCAACATCACGCTTTGCTGTGTTTGTACAGATGTTCTACAGATGGGCATTTTGGTTTTCCTAAGATTTCATGCCATGGATGACCTTGGGTTAGTTCGTCATCATCTCAACAACCAAATCATCAAGGTTCAAGGCCTATCCAAAACTTAAATACACAACCTAAGCTACCTCTCTACTCCAGTTACAAGGAAGTTAGAGATAAATCAAGCTATGGGTCTATCTGCCTGTAGCAGCAGATGTTATCAATTGTATGACAATGTTTTGGGTAGGATTTTTTTTTCTGGTGCATGGGTTAGGATTTCTCCTTCAAATATAGAAGATAAATTAACTGGACATTTACCCAATTGCTTTTTGTAGACTCTTGCTGTCATAAATGCCTTAAGTCAATCCCCTTCACAACACTTCACCAAGGGAAATGCTTTGAGACACTGCCCCTCAAGGTTAACAAGTGCTTTAATAGAATGAGAGAGATTTTACTTAAAGCTGTTCCACTGGCAGCAATTCTTGAAAAACCTCTTCTCCTTTTAATGTTGGCCTATACTTCAGTTGTGATCAAGTGCAGATGATGCAGAAAAGTGTCTGAGATTCACCTTTGCTGCAGATTCCTCTGAATAAGCACTTGATCCAGAGAACCTTTGTATTAATTCACAAGGACTTCACAGACTGCAGACTGAACAGTTAAATGTATTTAGTTGGTATTCCAACATTTGCTGTAACTATTTTAGTTAGATTTTTGATTTTACTGACAGGGCCATCAGTTAAAATTTATGCCTGGGACATCATGAGCCTTTTACCACTGGAAGATCAAGTCAGCTGGACTAATTTGTTGGGAAAATGGAACTGGGAAACAAGTTGAATCAAGTGGATGGATCACCTGGTGAGCTGTTGTCCAAAAAACCCCTGTAATGAGAACTCTATCACATGTGCACTAGTTTTACAGCATGCATCTCTCATGGGTTTTTTGTAAATGATTTGCAACACACAGCAAATATAAAAACCAATATAAAAAAATAGCAGTTACCCTTGATGAAAACTCTGAGATGCATCCCGATCCAGATGCAAGCATATCATTTATGTTACGTGGTGAGGAAAATGGGAGAATATTGTCACCATAAAAACATGGTGCACAAAACAATTCCATCCAGTAACATTGTTTGGGAAAGTTCTCAATCCACTGCATGTAGAGGCTAAAAAATTGATGAATTTCTTGAGTCAAGTTTTTAAAATAACCAAAATTTAGCCATTATGCTGAATGCCAATAAAATAAAAAGACCACGGAAAAATTATATCCAAACAAAACTTAAGTCCTAAACATCAGGCACTATTTATAGCAGAAGAAAGAATGTCAAATTCTTGGGTGGGAGAGCTGGTATATATTAGAAAAATACAAGTTTATAAAATAATCCCATGTAACAGAGGGAGAATTTGTTCTATGTTCTTCCCACCACATACTCAGGTTTAGAGATGGATAATAAATGTCAATAAATAAAAGGGAGATTTTGGTGACATTCACTGACCTTAAACATTAACTCTGTTCCCCCCTGCACAGATAACTCGATGTTTTGGAAATCTGGTGGACTTTATTGATCCTCATGTTGTCGAGAAGTTAATGATAGCTGTTTATTGTCCACATTTGGTCCATTATCGGGCAAGGATGCACTGAGTCTATTTACTGGAGCTGTACACCCATGAGCTTTAAGAGCTTGTAGACTTTGACTTAAAACTCTGAAATGGAGCATCTGTATGCTGCCAGTGAGCATTCCTTTCAATGGGTTGTATCCCAAGGTTAAGCCCAGCGAATGTCACACTTTTTGAATGAACGCTGTTAAATAATTTGCAGTAAATCTGCTGATTTCTTTGTCTTCCTCACGCACACACATAAATTACCTATTGCAGTCAGCAGCTCATAAGAACTACTGTCTGCTGGGAAGGTGCTCATGGTGTCCCAGTTCTGGGGAGGCACAATATTTTCCGATGAGTGTTCATCTGTCTAAGGGAGAAAAGAAATAGAGCATCAGTAGTGCCACTGACTGGTGAATTCAAATCAGATTGCAAATGAGGTTGGCTTACAGTATATTCAACTCAGCTGGACAGCTCCAATTCTCTTCAAATTGTTGAGTAACTTTAGCAATCTAAGACAAAGTTGTGCTATAATACTGAATGATTCTAAATGTTAATGGATGGAGCTGAGAAAGAACCCATCTGTGGACAGTGAGCCACAAAGGCAAATATTTCATACAATGCATTATTGAACAAAGACATGAGGACAGACGATATAATTAGACAGGTTTTGGAGAAGGAAGGAACTGAGGTTTATGGTGAGACATTAGTAGGTTGATTTCCATGAAAGGTTCATGTTTTCTGGACCTAATGATCTTTGCATTCCTCAAGTTCTCTAGTTCTCCTTTTAATATCAATGTTTAATGGTACAAGTGGACTTTTTTTAAATTCAGTGGATCTTACAATTGGATCCAAGTGATAAATGCCAGGGCCACCCAGAGGTGCACAGCTCCAAAGTCCTGCACAATTATTCCATTTGGTATGTAATAAGGGTACAAGGCAGGATTTATGTTGTGTAATTGTGTACTGATAACAGAAGATTAATGAATACAGTCTCCAGATTAAGGATCAATTTATTTTAAATAATTTTCCTTCAGTCACATAAATTTTCTACTTCACAAGCTACCTTCTCCCACCCTCTTTATTGCTCATGTACTAATTCATCTAATTATGTGGCCAGCACACGCTTTTAAGAATGAACTGCCATTTGGAAAACAATCACCATGCAAGATCAGGCCTTATCATACAAACCATATCCACTAGCCTCCCTAACCCACACCCTTCTCATCTCCAAAACTAACCACAAAATTCAAGCAAATTCCAGTTGCCTCCTCTTCCTCCATCCCTTTTTGTTGCTCTTTGCTCTAAGCCAATCTCTTAAACTCACCTCCTCCTTGAACCCCAATACATACATCTTCCTCCGTTTCAACTCTGCTCTTCATTAACCATTTTTATATATTTTAGCCATATAAAGCACATCACATTTGACACACTTCTTCAATCTCCTTTCAACTTCTACCACACCAAATTGTCAGCCAGTGGATTCACATTCGCCTTGCAGGCAATGGGTTCAAGCTACACTCAACATTCATATATAATCTCAGCAGTTTTTTGGATATGAAGGTATATGGATGGGATCAATGCAGGAAACTGGTGCTGGGAGGGTAAAAAGATCATCCATGATCTCATTGAACAGTAGAGCAGGCATGCAGGGTGAGTGGTTTTTTTCTGTTCCATTTCCTATGTTTTCCCATGTACAGTGCATCAGCCTGCTCCCTGGGATATATAAAAAGATATCTATTGAATTTTACCCTTTGAAACCCCCCTAAAGCCCATCTCTGAAAGACCTATGGATTTTGCCACTCCCAGATGTACTCCACAGGATCAGTATTTTGGTGAAAGCTGTAGTTTTAGCTGGTTTCTAGTCATCATCAGTTCTTGCTTTCCATTCATCAGACAGCGATCAGTAAAGTAGTTTGATTCCTTACATCAAAGGATCATCCGCTAAATGAGAGGATTAAATCACAGTTTGACAAAACAGCATCTCTATCTACTCTATCAAGTCCTTTCATTGTGTTAACCCCCCCAAAATATGTCATTTCATCCTTTTTTTGTCCTGACAGGCAGATGATCTGTTGAACCCAGCAACTAGGTGAGCAAGCACAGGTACAAGACCACTGCCCCTCAGAATCATCACTTCCTCTGAGAGAATCCCTTGCTTCTAAGCCTACCTCTCTGCAGCACAGTAGATCATATTTAACTCAAAGTATGAAAGAGCATACTTCATCACAGGTAAGTAACAAATTTCCATCATTATAAAGAAGCTAAAGCAAGGGAACAAGCAAACACCATCCATGCACGGGTTGCAAAGGAGTTTACTATGGACTCAGTAATGTTAGCAATCGACTCACACTATGGAAAAGCCGGGCAACTAATCACAGCAAGGGCTTGGTATAGATTAACGGTATCAAGCAACACAGGAACAGAAGACTCAGCAATGTCACCAGCACAGGCGGTGTACAGTGAGCAGGCCTATCAAGGAGTGACTGAAGTGAAATATCAAGATACCAGTCACTTTTAGAGCACTTCTTAAAATTAAGCACTTCCTCCACTGCCCCCACCCATGGATTAAAAATTTAAGTGAAAAGTAATATTTGTTGTCTAAATACAGTTTGGCTCAGTAAGTGGTGCTCATCTCCAGCTCAGCACAGTGCCATGAATCCAGTGCTAACAAGGTGTGCTGCACCACAGGCAGCCATCTTTTGAAGGAAACACTGAAACTAGCCTGCGCCTACAGTTAAGAGTTTTAAAAAGAGAATAAAAAAAATTAAAATCACAGGCACTTGGTCGCTTGCCTCATTAGCCATGGCATAGACTATGAGAGCAGGAAGGTTATGGTATGGAACGTGGGAGGCTGAAGGATAGGGGTGTCCTGACAAAATTCTGATTGGCAGAGAAGGAGATCAACAGGAAGGAAATGTTCCCCTAGCAGAGGTTTCAGAAACCAGAGGGCCTGGTTTAAGGTAAGGGGTAGGAATTTTGGAGGAGGAATTTTTTTCACCCAAGTGGTTGGAAACTGGAATGCACTGGCAGAAGAGGTAGTGGAAGCAGATACTCTCAGAACATCTGAGTATCTATCTGAGCACTTGAATTGGCAAAACATAGAAGGTATGGGCCAAGTGCTGGAAAATAGGATTAGCATAGATAGGTATTTGGCTGACATGGACATGATGGCCTGAAGGATCTGCTTCCATGCTGTGTGACTCTATGCTCCGAGCATTAGGCTCTATGGGACCTAGCGCAAGGCAATAAATATAAGAATAAATTCAAACTAAGTCTAATTCAGTAGTTAGTGTGTGAAATAAAAATATTCACAGGAAGCTGAGGCAAATTTCTAATGTTTTGGCACAAAAGAGAGCTTTTGTCTGTAGATAGCCGAACTAAATATATTCTAATGGCTGGGGAACAATCATACTTCAAAATCAAAGTTAGAAATCTATTCAACAGCTTTAGGTGTAGCAGTGTGCATAGTAGGGATTCCATCAGAAATGGCTCTCTCAGAGCAGGAGTTCACTGTGTCGGCACTGGTTTGAACTTGGTGGGCACAGTCTCAATTTGGGCTGCTCCTCATATTCCACTTGTGGAGCAGGTGGCCACATTTTCCCTGTGCTGTTCTCAGGGCACTGAGGGTTGCTCAGGCATTCCTGAGAAGGTTGCAGGCCAGGATGTCATTATTCAAGCCAGTTACCAGGTCGCAGTTGGTAATGTCTGCAGTCAGCCAAGAAGGGTGCACCAACCACTCCTACTCAACAGCACTTTCCCATGCAACACATGCCCTTTCACCTCTTCCCTTCCATAACCTATCCTATGGCAACCCTGGCCTTGCCCCATCATGGAATATTCCCTTTGTCCTATCCAACCTTCTTGCAACTTAAAACAAATATGTTTTCTTGCTTTCCCAGTTCTGACAAAGGGTCTCCAACTTCAAATGTTGACTGTTTCTCTCTCCATAGACGCTGTCTGACTTACTGAATACTTCTAGCATTTTGTTTTATTTCAGATCTCCAACATCTGCAGTTTTATTCTCTATAAATCCTAGAAATGTGTAAAAATGCAGCTGTTGCGCAGAACTTAGAAGCATTCTGAAGGTTAGCTTTGTAAAGGAATCCAACACTGAGAATGATCATCATGACTCATGAGATGTTCCATACATATGGCAGAATTTGAGACAGTGGGACCAGAGATTCTTTTTTCTTGGTTTTAGCTGCTTAGTTGAGACACTGTGATCGATTTTGTTCTTCCAATTTACAAATGCGATACCTTACAAATAACTGTTGAAATCTACAGGATTTGTATTGTGAAGTTAGTACTGTGATATGAACTGCCTGGAAACAACCTATAGCAACAACCTTAATGCACAATGGAAAAAGTGTAAATAACGTGAATTACAAGGACGATAGCTAGAACTGAGAGATAATGCATCAGAAAAAACTAACAAGCTGGTAAGTCTTTTTCCTCCAGAAAGGCAACTGTGGCATCCCAAATACACAAATCTAATGTAGTTTAAATGGGTAGATGTGGACAAATCTTACAAGGAGACCAAAACTGGGGCTGCAAGTACAAGACAATCAATCAGCCCCTTACAAATCCAGAGAGGTATCCAGGAAAAATTTCCTTAGCTAGAGTGGTGAAAATATTCAACTTCCACTGCACAGGCTGCCTGAGGTAACTAACATTAGAGAGGAAGCTAGACAAATATAAAGACATCTGGATAGTGCGAGATGAAAAGGAATCTAAGGAGGGTCATGCGTTGGGCTGAATGCCCTTTTTATAGCTATCATCCTTGTAATTCACTTTATTTACACTTTAGCCATTGTGCACTAAGATTGTTGCTAAATACTTTTTTGTGCTACATATAACAAACTTACCCCATGCAGAAACAAAAAAGGAAGTTGCTTTGAAATGTGAACAGCAAAGTAAAATGCTTTATGGCAAATGTCTGACATGCAGCAGGTCAAACTTCACAGGTTTTTGGAGTCAGAGTCACATAGCACACTGTACAAAGGTACACATGCAATCAACAATAAGACAGCCTCTTGGTGATGACTACTCACCTTCCTGTGATACTCCGCCCGAGGCCGCTCTGAAGTAAAGAAACTAGAAGTTGAGTTTTAGCATTGGGGCAAAACAACTAGCAAATGAGACTGGTAAACCTGACCATAGCTGACATCAATCCAAGGCATGGCCACGCGGCACAATTATAGATTTCTCAGAGCAATAAAACTGCCTTTTATGCGACAATGACAGTATTTGAAGAATGAGATTTAGGTGCAAACTAAAATATCATTCTCACTCAAATACACATTACAGTCTGTATGAGAAAAAATATATCATGATCACCACTACAGAACAGTTTTGTAACGATGCAAATTAGAGCATTTTCCTATAAATGACAGGAATTGGGGAATACAGTATACATTGTAAAACATCACAATGCTTCTCTCCCATAACGTATAAACATCATTTAGATAAAACAATAAAAGGAATTACCTACAGAACTGCAGTGTGCATCTAAAGTAAATCACATTACATGTGGGAAGAGAAAAACTTGTATCAATTTTGGATCGCACACAAGAATTGCTTTACAATAAGCATTCATGAAAGAGAAACAAGAACGAGAGGGGAAAGCCCAAAACAGCAAGGATCACAGAAATAGAGATGATTGTGGTAGCCAAGAAAGAGCCACCTGCAAAGGAGCTGGAAGTTATGGATGATAAATGAGTTACTTGAAAGGCAGAGACAGTCAAGAAAATGCCCAGTGATACTCACCCAACTTCATACATCAGTCTCTTTAACCACAGGTATCAAAACCTCCTGGTGAAGGCAACATATAAAGAAACCTGTGGCTAGTTTCCAGGGACATGCAAAATTATGAAAAAGGTGCAGGCCATAGGCCACCTTGTACTTACTCCATCATTCATTAAGATCAAGGCTGATGTGCGCAGAGGCTCAACTCTATTGTCTTGCCTGATCCCCCTCAGCCCAAAAATCTACCCAAGCCCCAAATGTACGTAATGGCTCAGGACTCAGAGCTCTGTGTTAAGGGGATTCCAAAGATTTACACAAAAATTCTTTCTCATCTCAGTCTGAAGTGGTCGATTCCTTATCCTGAGATTACATCTTTAATCAGTTTGTTGATTTTTGAAAAAAAAACAAGTGCAAGAAAGTCGAAATAAAAACGAAGTGCTGGAAATACTCAGTAGGTCAGGCAGCATCTGTGGACAGAGAAAACAGTCCACTGTTCAGGTCAATGGTGAGTGGGAGGGGTTGGAGACAACACAGAAAATCTCTGCGATAAGGTGGAGACCAAGGTTGTCCCAGTGATACAACACTTTTAAAGCTGTCTAGCCGTCATGTGTATTTGGATTTCCAGAAGGCATATGATATGGTGCCACATAAATGGTCACCTCAAAGGAACGTGCAGGGTTGGGGGTAATATATCAACAGAAGACAGCCATCAGGATAAATGAGTCGTTTCCAGATTAGCCATCAGTAACTAGTGGAGCTCAGGGGCTTCAGATATTTACAACCTACAATGAAGACTTGGATAAAGGGACCAAATGCTTTACAGCCCAATCCATTGATGATAATAAAGACTGGGGCTCTGGGGGGGTTGTAATTTGTGAGAACGACACGAAGAGTCTGCAATGAAAAATAGATGAGGGGGCAAGAAGTTGGCAGATGGAGAGCAAAGTGGGAAATTATGAGTTTATCCACTTTGGAAGGAAGAATAGAAAAGCAAATTGTTACTTAAATGGAATGAAACCATGTATGTTGCAAAAGCACCTGGGAATCCATGTACATACAGGTACAAGTAATTAGGAAAGCTAACTGCAAGGAGTATAAAAGTAGCAAAGTTTTAATCAAACTTTACAGGATAATGGCGTGACCACACTTGGGGTGATGTGTACAGTTCTGCTCTTAATATTTAAAGGAAGATACTTGCACTAGAGGCACGCAGACATGGTTTAGTAGGTTGATTCTAGGGATGAAAGGGTTAACACACAAAGGAACGTTGTCCAGGTTGCATCTATAAACATTGGTATATAGAAGAATTAGAGTGATCTGCTGGAAACACAAGATTCTGAGGGGGACTGACAGGATGGGTGTTGATTGGGGTATCTGGAACTGAGGGGCCGAATTTCAGAATAATGTCAGGCAAAGATCATAGAGATATACAGCAAAGAAACAGGCCCTTCTGCCCACCCATCGATCCATGCTGACCTTGCTGCCCATCTACATTAATCCCATTCTATGCCTTGCCTATTTAAGTGCCTGTCCAAAGAGGAAGAGGATTTTCTTCTCTCCCAAGAAGAACACCACAAAATATGAGAAGCAGGCTACCTGGCCCCTCAAGCCTGCCCTGCCATTCAATATGATCATGGCTGATCTACAATAGTCCTCCTCTGGGACAGTTCCCCATAACCTCCAATTTCTCGATCTTCCAAAAACCTATCCACCTTCACCTTAAATACTTTTAACGATCCAGCTTCCACAACTTTCTGTGGGAGAGAAGTCCAGAGATTCACCAGCCTCTGCGGGAAAAAAAAATTCTATGCACCTTGTTTTTAAATAACCAGCCCCTTATCTCGTAACTTTATCCCCTCGTTTAGAATTCTCTACACAAGAGAACCTGGGAAGTACAGACAGATATACATTTAACTTTCAGGGGGTCAGGGGAATGGGATCACAATAGCAAAGCTACGCTGAGGTCAAGATTAGGTCAGCCATGATTTTATTGGATGGTGGAGTCGCCTCGAGGGGCTTATTTGCCTACTCCTGCTTCATATGTTATTTTCTTATGAAGTTAATAAACGAATGACAGCAGTTAGAGGTGAAGAAAACAAAAGAGAACTCAGAGGCCGAACATAACAGCTACTGGACATCTGAAACAAAAGAGAATTCTGGAATACCCAGCAGATCACACAGCATCTATGAAGAGAGAAAAACTGAACTAATGTTACTGGTGGATGACTTTAAATTAGAACTGGCCAGATGGAAGACAAGCTGCTGCTCTGAGTCTACAATAGGCTTTGCTGGAAAAGTGTAGGAGGACATGGAGACCACAGAGTGGGAATGAGATCGAGAATTAAAGTTACAGGTAACTGGAAGCTCAGGGTCACCCTTGCAGACTGAACAAAGGAATTTTGCAAAATTGTGTTCGGTTTCTCCATTGAACAGGAGACCATCGTGAGCTATGAACACAGTACACAAGATTGAGAGAAGTGCAAGTGAATTGCTGCTTCACCCAGAAGGACAGTTTGAGTCCCTGAATGATCAGAAGAGAAGAGCTAGAAGGACAGGTGTTGTATCTACCATAACTGAAATGAAGAGAGATGTAAGAAGGGAAATTGCTAGTGGAGATGGAAGAGTGGACCAGAGAGTTGTTATGAAAATGGTCCCTTTGTAATGCCGGAAGTAGACAGTAGGGGAACATATGCCTGGTGGTGGAATCTTACTGCAGGAGGTGGAAGTTATCACTGGTGGGTTGGAAGATGAGGGAGGGGAAACCTTAGCCTTGCTCTAATTGGTAAAAGAGGGGTTACATATAAGTGTGAGATGCAAAGGAAAAGCAATTGAGAACCCCGTCAACTATGGTATCAGGAAATCCACAGTTAATGAAAAAGGAAGACATCTCAGAGACACTCTTGTGCAAAGTCTCATCATCAGAACAGATATAACAGAGCTAGGGAAACTGGAAGAATGGAATTGAATCCTTACAGGAAGCAGAGCGAGAGGAAATGCAGTCAAGATAGCTGTGGAAATCTGTGGGCTTATAATCATCTTGGTCAGTAAAGACTTTGTCCCCTGCTTCTAGACTCTACCATCAGGAGAAACATCATGATATTCACCCTCTTAACAAAAATTATTACATTTCAATGAGATCATCTCACATTTTTCTAAGCTCCTGACAGTAAAGGCCTATTCCTCTCAATCGTAGTCAGTTCTTCATCCCTCAAATCAATCCACTGAAGTTTCTTTGCACCTTGGAAAGTACACCTTTCCATGGCAAATACATATTTCCTTAAATAAACAGTCCAAAACTGTATTCAGTGCTCTCAGTGTGGCCTCACCAAAACAAAGGAGAAAGGCTTACATTATACGCTATCCCACTTTAAATAAAGGCAAGCATTCCTTTTGCATTTTCAATCACTTGCTGAACCTACGTGATTACTTTGTTTCTTGTGCAAGGTCATGCAGATTTCTCCAAACACCAATAATGACTACTGGAGCATACCAGAGGCTGGGTATCCTGCAGTAAGTGACTCCCCTCTCAACACCAGAGCTTTTCCACCACCTTCAAGGCATGCCAGGAGTGTGATGGATATACTACCAGGAGTGCAGCTCCAACAACTTATTAACCTTTTGAGAGCAATTCCAACAGTCTCATTTCACCCTCCTTATTTCCTTGTCCTCTTGCAACCAATGGTGATGTAAGCAGCTCTATGTAATGTGAAAAAATTGCCAGCAGCTCATCACAACAATCCACAAGCTCTCAATCCTGAGGTAGCATCAGCATATCTAAAGATGTGTAATAAAATACAATGCCTGTGTGTCCAGTGCATAGCTCAGTAATGAAACAACGTAGAAATCTGGAATTTTGCATGCAAGTTAGATTTAGCATGAGGATGTGAACTACACTCCTAGTTTTTTCTAAAAACCCCATTGGGGGCCCTTAACAGCCCTAAGGGGGCCTAATTTTAATTTTCTCCATTGAAATCTGCATATTTATCTTTTAAACTCCCTTTAGATTTGACAAATGTGGAGACTCCAACATGTAACATTGGTCAGGGAACTGCAAAGGAAAAAATTCTAAAAGATTGCAAACTTACTGTCTGGGATGAATGTACAATGGTTCACTGAAGCATTAGGTCCAGTGTTGCAAGATCTTAGCCACGATAATAAATGGGAGGTATTACTTTAGTGTTAGCTGGAGATCTTCATCAAACGCTACCAGTAATTCCACAAGATACTAAAGCAGATGAATTGAAAACCTATATTAAAGAGTCCTATGTTTCAAAAAATGTTAAATGATTACATTTAAAAAAACAATGTACGGACACAGTTAACAGGCGATCCATTTTGCTTCCAATTTACTCAAATTAGGAAATGTGGAAATTAAACACAAAGATTCAGCAGGAATAATTTTGATGAACGGCTTGGGTCAAACTGTTACATCACTTCATGATCCGATGCAAGCTGTCTTCCCAAATGTCACTCAATACTATTTGAGTTACCAATGTTTGCATGAAAGAGCAATTTTAGCACCAAAAAAAAATGATGCAATACAGGCCATGCAAAAGTATCTTCTTTTAAAGCTTCCTGGACAACCTGTACAATATAAATATATTGACAATGTGACAGACATTGATGAGGTTATACATTTTCCTGTTGAATTTTTAAATTGTTGCCACCTGGTGTGCCATCACAATCTTGACTTAAAAAAGCTTCAATCATGCTAATAGGGAATTGTGATTCATGAGTATTATGTAACGGTACAAGATTATCAGTTAAAAAATCACTACTACATGTAATTGAGGCTACAATAATGACTGGTAATGCTAAAGGGGAAAGCATTTGCTGATACCAATTATCCCACCTGATCTACGATTTCAATTCAAGCAACTTCAGTTCCCTGTTCAACTTAGTTTTGCTATGAGCATTAACAAGGTGCAAGTCAACCACTAAAAGTTGTTAGCCATAATCTCAAAACTTTTCCCATGGTCAGCTACATGCTGGTTGCTCCAGAGCTGGAGATAAAAATAATCCATACTTTTTTTATTCAGATTCAAAATAATGAAATACAATGCATTCTGAAGAACTTCAACAGTGAAATTAAGTAAATTTACGCATTGTATTTTCAGTGTGCATGTTTTTAATTGGTAAATTTAGTTAAACAACATAATTTTAATCCCCTAATTATATTATTCACAGAATAATTATATATTTAAGTGAGATTTTAATTTCACTTACAGGAAGTGTTATAAAACCCAATTGCATGGAAATAACTGCAAGCATCATGACTGCCAGCATCATAATTCTTAGAACACTGGGTATAGCAGCTAGTTTATTTAATAACAAAATAAATATGATGAAAATCCGAAGCCAAATACGGAAAATGTTGTAAGCTTTCAGAGGTTCGGAGAACTGTAATCCTTCAGTCACAATAAAGACTTGCATCCAAACTATTCTCTTTCAGATATTGATCACCTGGCTACAAAATTCCAGCATTTTCTAGAATTCGCTATCATACAACCAACATAATACTCAACCAAAGACTATTGCCAAGTGTTAATTGACAAAAATATGGAAAGCATCAGCTCCACTAATTGGTACAAGAGCTTTATGCAGACACAAATGATTATGACTTACAGGAGAGCCAGGAAAAAAATTGCAAGTATGTAACTGAATAAAGAAAATGAAATACTGCTTAATTCACAGGAGTCAAACCAATGAAGTCAATTTTCCTTTGCCAAATGGGTTATGGAAATAGGGATGTCATGCAAGGAAGCTCATGCTGGTTATTATATATAACTATATAATATTGAGCTACAGTACTGACAGCCTGCAAGGCTAAAATGCTATTAAAAAGTGAAAAGATGGCAGTGACAATTGTTGAATGGACTTTAGCATAGATAAGTTTAATTTGCAACAGACTAAGAGTTAAACATCAAAAGACAAAGACAAATGGTAACTTCAACCTTAACTGAGTAACATCTGAATCAACAGCATGCACACAGAGTGCAAAGATATGGTATCCATATTGACCCCATATAAAGAAAAATAAAAATTACAATGCGTTGGAACTCCATGGGGAACTTTAGTCTAGGCACAATGGGGTTAGAACATGCATGCTAGTATTTTGTCATGATGTCTAGAGCCACCTTTGGGATACGAACACCGTTGGTCCCTTTAATTCATTTCCTTTGGATGATGGTGGCTACGTTGCATTATCTTATTAATTAATTTAGTTCCATGCATTTGCCAAACATATCAGAGGGGAAACAAGCCTCTTAAGTGAAAACAGACACATTCAGAACACCAGTGAAGGGACCATCAGAACCTTCACCTCCAACCAACTCTTAGCAAGGATGTATCATGGCACAATAACATTAAGAATACAGATGTGAAAAAAGTGATGGAGACAGTGATAAGATAGAGAGAAGCAGTCAAATAAAGTGCTATTGATCCCTTGGGTATGATTCGACAAACCTACCTCAGTTTTCTGAAATGTAAATTTGTGTCTGACAGCAATGGCACAATGACTTACCACCAAACAGTCCCACGTCCTGCAGGCTCTCGACACTCAGCTTTTCAGACACCCACCGCTAGGCCAGCAATTTCCAAAAAAAAAAGTGAAAAAGAGAACTACCATTAACATTTTGCCATATACCTCTGTGGGTTTTTTTTTTACAAGGCTTTCCCTGCCCTGAAAAGAAACAAACAGCAATATCAGAAGCTGATGAACATCATGTAGTGTCCAACAGTCACACTGCCATCACACAGTCACACTGCCATCACAGAGATACCGAAAACCTGCCTCCTGTGTGGGTCAGAGGGACAATAAAGATGAATACCACCCTCCCCATCAGAAATGGCAGAAGGGAGTGATTCAACAAATTCCACACCCCACATTATACAAGGCCACGATGAAGGAGGGTGCCACAAATTGGAAGAATAGATATGTTATCAAGAAGAATAACCCATTGACCTTAAGTACAGTATCTGGAGGACTTTGTGCCAAAGTAAAGAACACCTAGACTGACAGTTTATTGTGGATTTTTTCTTCTTGTCATTATTAAAAAGAATATAAAATGAGTTGTTACGGACTCAGTGAATGTCCCTTTAAGATAGAGTTAGTTGTGTGTGTGTGTGTGTGTCGTGCTTACATCAACAGAAGATTACGGACGTAATGACGTTGTTGAAGAGGTCAGTCGAAGGGAGAGGGAGAGGGAGAGGGAGAGGGAGAGGGAGAGGGAGAGGGAGAGGGAGAGGGAGAGGGAGAGGGAGAGGGAGAGGGAGAGGGAGAGGGAGAGGGAGAGGGAGAGGGAGAGGGAGAGGGAGAGGGAGAGGGAGAGAGGGAGAGGGAGAGAGGGAGAGGGAGAGGGAGAGAGGGAGAGAGGGAGAGGGAGAGGGAGAGGGAGGGAGAGACACTAGCCTGCTAGTTTCTCTATCGATGGATGAGAAACAATAACTGTGTTTGCCATTGAAATCCATGTATGGAAATTGGAAGTAATCCGGTGGAGTTCACTTTGTTGCTGACCTGTAGAAGGAAACAGGTATTTGTGTGGACGACCACGATTCAGATGCTTTTCAGGGTGAGGAAGTCACTACCGAGTAAACACTGAGGTGTCATTTGGGTTCCATCATAGAACATTTGGATTTCGTAATTACTCTCCCTATGTTCTCTACATCTACGTCTTATCTTCAGTCAATGGTGGTTGTTGAAGGAGCCTTTGCTCATGTTTCACCTTATGGCTTGCGGAACTGAACTTTAATAACCATTCCTGGACTTGGAGTTTGGGACTTTGCCACACACACACACATACACACACACACACACACACACGCACGAAGAGTTTAGTTTTTGGGGTTAATGTTCAAGGTTTAACATTTTTGAATTCTAACATAGTAACATTTTTACTTTTTTTTGTATTATTACAAGTAGTGATTAATAAAATAGTTTTTAAACACTGAATCATGACTCAGTGTGTTTCTTTTGTTGCTGGTTCGTAACAGAGTGAATTGTAGTTCATTTGCCTGTGTGGTAGTGGGCATTCAGTAGAGAAACGCTCTATCTCTGAATTCTTTTGTTTAATAAGACACTTTGACTCACTGCCACAACAGCCCTCACTAAGATACTCAGAAAAAGACAGTCTACGAGATTTGTCGGCTTTCAATCACCTTAAATCTCTACAATGGCTTCTCTTTACGAAAAAAATGATCTCATTAAGTTTATTGCTCTCACTTGACCCCTGGCTCCCAGTTATTTCTGGCTCTGCTGAGAAGACATCCAGACGTTGCATATATTTCCTTTTCCCATTATAATTATAAACGTATTTATGGTCGGTGATAGGCAGATACTATTACAATGGTTCAAAGGCATTTGGACAAGTATTTGGATAGGAAAGGAACAGAGGGTTATGGGATAAGTTAGGTAAATGGGATTAGCATAGACAGGCATCACAGTCAGCATGAACAAGGTGGGTCGAAAGGATCCATTTCTGTGCTGTCCATTCAATGATACGAGGCGGTACAGTATTGAAACAAATAAGGAACAACATAAATGCATGAACTGAAATGAAATTAGACTTACCAAAAATGACATGGAAAAGCTGGACTGTCACTAAACAGGCACTTCCATTAGGAGATCTAATATAAAACAGAACTTCATTATAAACACTTCAGGAAGAAAGTGCACAATTATACCATGTGAAAAGATTTACCGGCCAGGCATCAACGGCAGATATTATTGCTCCCTTTCTATTCCCTTTTCCAAATTAAAAGATCATGAACTTGTTGTGTTTCCCATACTCCATTACATCACACTGATATTCAACTCAAACAAGACATTCATCACAGTATCTCACACGATGTGCCAACAAGGTGGCAGACTTTGTCTTGACATTGTGCTCTCAATAGTGAAAGACCAACTAATTAGAAGAGGTAAACATCTGGCAGATTTCGCAAATGATATATTTCATGTTTCTCCGGACATGGAAATAGAATCATTCCTACTTCCTTCACATTCAAAATTATTCTACTCAACTCAAGTATAACACTGGTCAGATGAACCTTTCTTTGTCGCCAGCACTTCCAGAATAAGTACAAAAACACTGCCTCAGCAAGGATATGGGTACCAGGATAAATAAAGAGAAGAAAATGCACAAACAACAAGCAGAGAGAACTAGTAGAAAGTATTGTATACTTCAAAAATAGGGAAGAGATCAGATGGGACAAATGTAAGATGATCTAAAATAAATTTGGATTTGGGTCATGTATGTGAAAATTCAGCAGGGTAATCGATGAGCTATAGGCAAAACAAAGCAAAATGAAGGGAAAGGTCAGCGACTACAAAATTCATTTATGTAGTAATGAATGGTTGGCATGGATCAGTTGGTCCGAAGGGCCTGTTTCCGTGCTGTATGGCTTTAGCATTATCTTTTCCAGATTATACTTTCCAGATTACAATACATTGACAAATGTTTCCTTGTCAAGTTGTGACAACTAAAAATTCAAATATATTTTTCCATTTAGAGGTGTAACATAAAACACACCATAAACACAAACTTGATGATGAAAGTGTAACAAATTGTGCTTGCAATGACAAGCTATTTGCTGCTTGGACACACACATAATGACTAATTCTCCTGTAGTGCTCTTTTAGAGTGTTGCTATAAAAACTAGATCATGTTATCTCAAAGCATGGATGTCAGTGGTGACTCTCAACCCAACCAGGTTTTCATTGCACATTTTTAAGGGCTATTCATGATTTGTTAGATCTTCTGCAGCACATTGTGGGCTAGACTTCCAGTTCTTAAATCTGTTCCTATTGAACAGGGACTACAATTTCGGTGCTTGAAACCGCCATACAATGCGTGTTTCAGTGGTAATCCTCCAGGATATGCTGCACAAATTGGAGCTACAGATCAGGTGTCAGAGGCTGCATAAATATTGTTGGAGGTAGGATTAAAGGGCAGGCATAAAAGGGCTCATACTTGTGTTTTCCTTCCTCAGAATTCATAGGAACAAATGCACCTAAGTGTATTGATGAGGCAGTGAGGTTGATGTAATCAATGTGGTCTTCAGTGAGGTGTTTGACAAGGTCTTGCATGGGAGACCAGTCCCAAAAGTTACAGCCCATGGAATCCAAAGCATTTAGGCAAATTGGATTCAAAACTGACTTGGTAATAGGAAGCAGGGGTGATAATGGTGGGTTATTTTTGTGATTGGAAACTTGTGAGCAACGGTGTACCACAGGGATTGGTGCTGGGACCCTTGTTATTTCTGATATACAAGAATGATATGGACATACATGTAGGAGGTATGATAAGTAAGGTTGCATATGACACAAAAATTGGTGCTGTTGATAATGTGGAGGATAATCATAGACTACAGATGATATTGATCAGTTGGTAAGATAGGTCAAGAAATGGTAGGTAGAACTTAATCCTGGTAAGTGAGAGCTGATACACCTTAGAACCATAGAAAAGTACAGCACAGAAAACAGGCCATTCGGCCCTTCTAATCTGTGCCAAAACATTATCCTGCTAGTCCCATTTACCTGCCCCCAGCCCATACCCCTCCAGACCTCTCTTGTCCATGTATCTATCCAATTTACTCCTCAAAGTTAAGAGCGAGCCCGCATTTACCACATCAGATGGCAGCCCATTCCACACTCCCACTACTCTTTGAGTGAAGAAGTTCCTTCTAATGTTCCCCCTTTCACCCTAAAGCCATGTCCTCTCGTACTTATCTCTCCTAATCTAGGTGGAAAGAGCCTACTTGCATTAACTCTGTCTATGCCCCTCATCATTTTGTAAACCTCTATCATATCTCCCCTCATTCTTCTCCGCTCCACGGAATAAAGTCCTAACATGCTCAGTCTTTCCCTGTAACTCAACTCCTGAAGACCCGGCAACATTCTTGTAAATCTCCTCTGCACTCTTTCAATCTTACCGACATCCTTCCTGTAGTTCGACGACCAGAACTGCACACAATATTTTAAATTTGGTCTCACCAATGAGTTATACAACCTCACCAAAACATTCCAACTCCTATACTCAATACTTTGATTTATAAATGCCAGGATGCCAAAAGCCTTTTTTACAACCCTGTCTACCTGTGACTCTACTTTCAGGGAATTATGTATCTGAACTGCCAGATCCCTTTGTTCCTCTGCACTCCTCAGTGCCCTACCATTTACTGTGTATGTCCTCCCTTGATTTGTCCTTCCAAAATGCAACACCTCACACTTGTCTGCATTAAATTCCATCTGCCATTTTCTGGACCATTTGGTCCAGATCCCTATGCAAGCTTTGAAAGCCTTCCTCGCTGTCCACTACACCTCCAATCTTAGTGTCATCCGCAAACTTACTAATCCAATTTACCACATTATCTTCTAGATCATTGATACATACAACAAACAATTGCCCCAACACAGATCCCTGAGGCACACCACTAGTCACAGGCCTCCAATCAGAGAAACAACCATCCATAACCACTTTGTCTTCTCCCACTCAGCCAATTTCGAATCCAGTTTACAACCTTTCCATGGATACCCATTGACTGAACCTTCTGAACTAATCTCCCATGTGGGACCTTGTCAAAGGCCTTACTAAAGTCCATGTAGACAACATCCACAAACTTACCTTCATCTACTTTCTTAGTGACCTCCTCAAAAAACTCCACAAGATTCGTTAAACACGATCTACCACGCACAAAGCCATGCTGACTATCCTTAATCAACCACAAACCACCTGGAGAGGATTAATAAGACTAGGAAATGCACAATGAATGACAGGGCCCTGCGGAGTTTTGAGGAACATAGTGACTTTAGTTTACAAGTCCAAGGATCCTCGAGGGTGGAACTACAAGTAGATAAGGTGGTGAAGGCATACAGGATACTTGCCCTCATTGGCCAAGGCATACAACATAACAGCATGGAGGTTATAAAACGTTGGTTAGGCTACAGCTGAAGTACTGTGCATAGTTCTGGGGATCACACCATGGGAAAGACATGATTGCACTGGAAGAGGGTGCAGATGAGATTCACCAGGATGTTGTCTGAGATAAGCTTTTCAGTTAAGATGAGAGCCTGCACAGGCAGGGGTTGTTTTCTTTGGACTAGAGGAAGTGGATGGTGGGATCAGATAAAGATGTACAGAATGATAAGAGGCATACATAGGATAGATAATAGTAAACTTTTCCCCACAACAGAGCTGTCTAGACATAGCTTCAGGATAAGGGGCAAGAGGTTTAGAGGGGATCCAGGAAAAGCTTCTGCAGAGGGTGGTTGAAATGTGGAACTCTCTGCCTGAGGGGGTGGTGGAGTCAGGTACTGGAGCACTTAAGAAATATCTAGATGCGCACTTGATTCACTAAGGCATGCTTTCTACTAATTTCTCACTTCCAATAAAGATCCTTAAAGTTAACCAAATGCAAGTGTTAAAGCGTTACTCAGTCAAGGTATCTACTCTAGCAATTTCAGCAGTGAAGTGTTAACAGATCGAATAATTAACACTGGTGTTTGCATGAATGGTAGCTTCACAATAATGAGGAGCTGTTAAGTTATTTAATTGGAAAATATCTACATTGAATATAGTTCTTGGAACAAGTAAATTCAACACCGTTGATAAAATTGAGTGGCAAACATCCTTATCTTTGAAACTTGTGTTTGCATTACGGACAGGGAAAACATTTCAGGCTGAAGACTCTTCCTTCAGTTCGGGGCATGGTGGTGCAGTATTTAGTGATGCTGCCTCAGCTCCAGAAAGCTGTGTTTGGTCCAGAGCTTGGTGCTGTCTGTGTGTAGTTTGCACGTTCTCACTGTATTCGCTTGGACTTCTGCTGGGTGTTCCTGCTGTTAAATGTCTACCGTAAATATCCCCTTAATGCAGTTTCCAAAAGAATCAAAAAGGAGTTGACAAAGTGAAACATCAATGTGATGTCAATTGCTTACAAACACCCTGACTGTTCACCTTTATGCATGTCATCAGGCTTCACTTTACAGGCTACAAATATGTCTCAATAGCTCCCTTATGGTTGCTCCCCAGTAGTGAAAACTAATGGTTGCTGGGTGTCTACAGGAATGATAGCCCTAATAGGACCTGCTTTTGGTTGCAGCATTCCACCATGAGCGGGTACAGGATGGGGATGGGACAATTAGCTGCCTGACCTAGGCAACAGGAGTACTTGAGGCCCAGTGGTGAGAGGACAGCACACTCAGGCTCAACACCACTGGCACTCTCAGCGCCAGGCAACCCAGATGCTACAACCGCTGTTAATGTCTTCACACCCAAACCAACTCTCATGATCAAATACCGCAATACAGATGAGGCAGTTTTCTCTTAGGAGTCACCAACTGTATTGGAGACATCCATACCAGAATGGGGCTCATGAACCACAAAAGCTGATGTTCAACACAGAGCTGACCAGAAGACTCAAACCATCTCAAATGCCAGAAAGGAGATTTGAAAACAATGTCACAGCTAAGTTGGAACATTATTGTCACTCGTACTGAAGTACAGTGAAAAACTTGTCTTGCATACCATTCATACAGATCAATTCATTACACAGCACATTGAGGTAGCACAAGGTAAAACAGCACAGAATGCAGAGTAAAATGTTACAGTACAGAGAAAGTGCAGTGCAGGCAGGCAGACAGACAATCAGGTGCAAGGTTATAATGAGGTAGATTGTGAGGTCAAGAGTCCATCTTATCCTACTGGGGAACCATTCAGTTGTCTTATAACAGCAGGATAGAAGCTGTCCTTGAGCTTGGTGGTACGTGCTTTCAGACTTTTGTATCTTCTGCCCAATGGGAGAGTGGAGAAGAGAAAATGTCCTAGATAAAATTTAGTTTTTTTTAAAATTTTATTTACAGTGTGGTAACAGGCCCTTCCAGCCCAACGAGTCCATGTCACCCATTTTAAACCCAATTAACCATACATCTTTGCAACGTTGTGGAGGAAACCGGAGCACCCGGAGGAAACTCACGCAAACATGGGAGTACATACAAACTCCTTACAGACAGCGACGGGAATTGAACCCTGATCGCTGGCGCTGTAATAGCGTCGCGCTAACCGCTACGCTACCGCGCCACCCTGGCGCACATTATGTACACCCCAGCATACACATAGTCTGGCACTCCTAGATGGGTGGGGTCTTTAATTATATGAGACAGTGAGAAGTATAGACAGAGTCCACAGAGGGGAGGCTGGTTTCTGTAATGTGCTGAGCTGTGTCCACAACTCTCTGTAGTTTCTTGAGGTTCATGACCTATCTTACCAACCGATCAATATCATCTATAGTTTAGAGCAGTTGCCATACCAAGCCTTATAGGATACCAAGCAAGCTTTCTATGGTGCATCGATAAAAGTTGGTGAGTGTCAAAGGGGACATGCCAAATTTCTTTAGCCTCCTGAGGAAGTAGAGGCACTGGTGAGCTTTCTTGGCTATGGCATCTACATGGTTGGAGCAGGACAGGCTATTGGTGATGTTCACTCCTAGGAACTTGAAGCTCTTAACCCCCTCGACCTCAGCACCGTTGACGTACACAGGTGCATGTACACTGCGCCCCTTCCTGAAGTCAATGACCAGCTCTTTTGCTTTGTTGACATTGATGGAAAGGTTGTTGTCATGACACCATGTTACTCGGCTCTCTGTCTCCTTCCTGTACTCCAAAACATCGTTATTTGAGATCCGGCCCACTACAGTGGTATTATCTGCAAACTTGTAGATGGAGTGAGAGCAGAATCTGGCCACGCAGTCACAAGTGTATAGGGAGTAGCATAGTGGGCTGAGGATACAGCCTTGTGGGGTGCCAGTGTTGAGAATAATCGTGCTGGAGGTGTTGCTGCCTATCCTTACTGATTGCGGTCTGCTGGCCAGGAAGTCAAGGATCCAGTTGCAAGGGAGGGGTTGAGTTCCAGGTCTCGGAGCGTGGTGATGCATTTGCTTGGAATTATAGTATTGAAGGCAGAGCTGTAGTCAATAAACAATAGTCTAACGTAGGTGTCTTTAGTGTCCAGATGCTTCAGAGATGAGTGTAGGGCCAGGGAGACGGCATCCGCCATAGACCTGCTTCAGTGGTAGGTGAATTGCAGTGTGTTGTGCCATGACCTGCCTCTCAAAGCACTTCATGATGGTGGATGTCAGAGCCACCAGGCGGTGGTCATTGAGGCAGGTTACCTTGTTTTTCTTAGGTACTGGGATGATAGCAGTCTTCTTAAATTAGGTGGGAACCTCAAAGCTAAAGGGAGAAGGCAGTTCCAAGAACATCCCCATTTTCTAAAGTGACAGACTCAGTAGGTACAATCAAAAGGCTAAGTTCCAATGAAGGGTCATTGACCTGAAACACTGAATCTGTTTCTCTGTCCACAGGTGGGCATTTTCTGTTTTGTTTCAAAATTTTAACATAGAAAACAGAAGAACAGGAACAGGAGTAGGCTATTTAGTTCTTTGAGCCCCAGTACAATCACGGCTGATCCTCTACCTCAATACCATATTATTGCTCTATCCCCAAACCCCTTGATGCCTTTTATATTCAGAAATCTGTCCAACTCCTTAAACAAATCCAGTGATTTGACCACCACAGTCTGAAGTAGTAGATAATTAAACAAGTTTACCAATCTCTGAATGAAGAATTTTTCTTCACCTCAGTCCTAAATGAACACCATTGCATCCACTATTTCAATGGTACCTCTCAGTACTCTCGGATACAGAATATTCCGTTTAGGGGATTAAACAACTTTTGGTTCCATTAATTTCTTCAGAACTATTCATACAGATTTCCTTTAATCTCTACTTTTTATTAAACTCTTGGCTCCTTAACATTTCCAGGAAGACATTTGCTTCCTCTTCTGTGAAGGCACGCCCAAAGTATTCATTTACTTGCTTTGCCATAATTTCCCCATTATAAATTCTCCCATTTCTGACTGTGAGGAACCTGCATTGTCTCTGCCAAGACTTTGTACTTTCACCTACAAACACCGTGGATCATGCATCCCAGTCTCCTCCCATCACCAAAGCCAAACTTCAATCAAGTGAGAATGCAGCAACACCTCTGCCACGATTATCCTCAACACTGGTACCCCACAAGGCTATGTTCTCAGCCCCTTACTTTACTCCCTATACACACATGACCGTGTGGCCAGATTCTGCTCTAACTCCACCTACAAATTCTCAAACAACAATGAGATGAAGTACAGGAAGGAGATAGAGAGCCTAGTGGCATGGTGTCAAGACAACAATCTTCCCCTCTGTCAGCAAAACAAAAGAACTGCTCATTGACTTCAGGAAGCAGGACAGAGTACACTCCTCCATATGTATCAATGGTTCAGAGGTGGAGATAGTTGAGAACTTCAAATTCCTAGGAGTAACTATCACCAATAGTTTGTCCTGGTCCAGCCACGTGGATGCTATGGCCAATAAAGCACACGAGCACCTCTACTTGCTCAGAAGGTTAAGGAAACTCGACATGTCCCCGATGACCCTCACCAATTTTTATAGATGCACCATGGAGAGCATTCTATTCAGGTAGATCACAGGCATTTCCGTGCTGTTTTCTCTAGATGATTCTATAACCCTCTGTCTCCAGCCTTGGCATATTGCAGCCTTCTGGAGTCAACAGTGAATTCTCAGACTTTAGGTAATTCACTCTGTCCATCAGAACTGGCCATCCCTGCTTGTCATCATTTTGGCTCAGATCTTCCTCTTTTTATCAGTATAGTCTGGCCACTGGGCATGTCCCAAAGCCCAGCTATTAGCAACACATAACACAAAAAAGCATCATGGGCTTCTAACTGTCATTTTATGTCATTTGGTCTCATTCCACCAGAGATATTGTCCTACCCACCACTCCTGTTACTGAGAACCAACATGTTTTCTCTCTTTCCCAGTTCAGACGAGGATCTTGGACCTGAAAAGTTAACTGTCTCTTTTTAACAAATGCTGCCTGAACTGCTGAGTTCTTCCAGCAATTTTTGTTTTTATTTCAGATTTCCAGTAGTTGTGGTCTTTTTGATTTTCACTTGCAATTACATTGCATCTTTTACTACTTATGAATGTTCCTGTTTTACTGACAATCATGTATATTTTTTTGAAATGTAAACACAGTTGTAATAAGATTGTTTGAGTGAAATTTTACATTGAATATTCCATACAAGAACAAGCTATTTGGCCCAACCATTCCTTGCTGATGTTCATAATCAACTTAAACTTTCACTCTTCTTTCTTTATCTAAATCTATGAACATAAATTGTGTTTTCTTCTTCACACTTGTCCAATCTCTCCTTTAATGCAACTATACATTCACCTCAACTAAACCCTGTGGTAACAAGTTGCGCTGTTGTTGACTATGCTGCCCGACTTTGTTTTGTAGCCTGTTGTAGCATGTATGCCCTGCCACAACTGACGGCTGCTCTGGGATTCTATTTTGAACTGGTATTGTCTCTTGTCATTCCTGACAGCATTTTTGGAGGTTGTATCTCGATTTCTTGTAAAGGTACATGAATGAGAGAGGTATGGAGGGGTATGGTCCAGGTGCAGGTAGATGGGACTAGGCAGAAAATCAGGCCAGCATGGACTAGGTGGGCCAAAGGGCCTGTTTCTGTGCTGTAGTGCTCTGCAACTCTATGACATTCTCACTACTCTTTCCTAATAAAGTTTCCTCTGGATTCCTTGGAGAACGTCTGCTACTGATGTCATCTGGTTATGTTCATCCTCATGTAGAAACATTCCATCTATCCATTCTATCAAACATCTCTCATTTCAATGAACTCTATAAGGTGATCGTTCAGTCACCTATTTTCAAAAGAGATCTAATCTGCTCGTTCTTTGATATAGAACAGTACAGCACAGGAACAGGCCCTTTGGCCCACAATCTCTGTACTGAATGTCAAATTAAGCTAATTCTCTCCTGCCGTACATGATCCATATCGCTGCATATTCATCTAACAGCCTCTTAAATGCCACTATTGTATCTGCTTCCACCACTCCCCCCGGCAGCCTATACCAGGTACCTACCACTCTGTGTAAAAAAAACACTTCCCCTGCACATCTCCTTTAAACTCCACCCCCCCCACCTTAAATCAATGTCCTCTATTCTGGGAAAAAGATTCCAACAATCTACCCTACCTATGCCTCTCATAATCTGACAAACTTCTATCAGTTCTCTCCTCAGCCTCCAATGCTCCAGAGTTTGTACTCGGACATTTTCATCATCATCCCTGCAAGTCTTGGCTTCATTTCCACATCCTTTCTAAAATATGGCCACCACACCTGTGGGTAGCTGAACAGAGGTTCAATATAGATTTATCATAATTTCCCTGTTCTCAGATCTATCCCTCTAGAAATAAAGTCTCATGCTTGACTTGCTTTCCTGATGGTCTCACAATCTTATGGTACAACTTTTAGTGCTTTGTATATTTGTACTTGAAAATCCCTTTGTTCTTCTAACCAATTAAGACTCAGTTACACATAAATAGTGGGTTCACTATTCTTCCAGCAAAATAAATTTATCTGTGTTGAACCACATGAGCCAATTATTTGCCCATTTGTTGCAGTCCTCTTCAGTACTGACTATCTCATTCCATCCCTATTTGGTATCATTCACAACTTCTGAAATTGTGCTCTTAATTCTAGTGTCAAAATCATCAATGCAAATAGTGAAGAACAGGTCCAAGCACTGATCCTTGTGGTCCAAACAGATAAAGTCCACTAACTGATTATTCAGAAATCTCAATGTTTGGCATCTGGTTCACCAGGGCCCCATTTCCCACACTCCGTTTAAACTCACTGGAGCTCAGTTTCTGTTGCTTCTTTTAAATTCACCATGGGCCTATTTCCTGCACTAGGATGACAGAAAAATTTATTGTACTACTGTGAAACATCTTTAAAAATGAATTAAAAGTGTGTTGGAGTATTAGTAGGAGTTATATCCAATAGTTCAGAAAATCTGTCAGTCTGGCACCAAAGTCCTGAGAGTGTTGGAGTTTTACTGCACCAATTTTTGTCCACTGAGAATTGCAACCCTTCACTCTCACTCTGCTTTCTGACTATAAACTAGCTGGCAGCTTATTATGCCACTTCCTCAGACACCACATTTTTTGAACTTATTCATTAGTATATCATGGGAGTCTATCACAGTCTACCAAGAAACTTTTGAAAATATAGATAAATTGTACTTACTCCATTACCAGCATCTATAATTATTTCTTCAAAATTTCAGTAAGGTTGATCAAGCAAGATTTCCCCTTTTAAAATCATGTCAATTATTCATAATATTCTTCCTGTGCCTAAGAGCCATTCTATTCTGTCTTCTGGTGGAATTTCCATTATTGATCCTACTTACTGATATTAAGGTGACTGGTCCACAGTTCCTTGGATACATTCTATGCCCCCTTCTCAGATGCGAGCATTGTGAGCTATGCACCAGTCCTCCGTCGCTCTACCATTTTATCACAAGCTATTACCTATTGGTGGTCATGTGTCTGCTATTCCTCCCACCACCCCCCCCCACCCACTGCCAAGATTTTGTTTAAATACATGGATGCAATCCTTCCAGACCAGAGGCATTATCCTATGTTTGTGAATTCATCTGTTAGCACCTCCTTCCTCATATCATCCAATGTTCCATTTTGCTTGTAAATACCAAGTAAAATAATAATTTGCTATTTCTGCCATTTTTGTGTTACTGAACAGTCCCTACCTGAATGGACCTTTCCCATTATCATCATCCTTTTTGCACTTTTTGATTTGAAAAAGATTTTACTATTTTATGATCCTTTATAACTTAACTTCATAGTTTCTCTTCCTAATTGTTTTTTTCGTTTACTTCTTTCCGAATCCCTTTGAATCTTCCCTTATCATGAGCTCCTCTGCTGATTTTCCCCTTATCTGTAATTACTCCCTTATTGCTCCCTTACATCTTTACGTGTCCCTGGGCTTGAGTTTCTAGTTTGTTTTTTTCCTGCACTCCATTGAACAGTTTCAAATGCTCCCCTTTGCTGTTCGCCAATATTTTTGTCTATTTTATTCTCCGAGTTCTATTCTCAGGCCCCTAAAAAAGTCTATAAAACTGTTTTCCATTATGTTTATGTCTATTTTCACCTTAAAACATAATATTATGGTTGCTAGAGGAACTCAGTGGGTCAGGCACGGTCATGATAAGGGAAGATTCAAAGGGATTCGGAAAGAAGTAAACAAAAAACAATTGGGAAGAGGAACTATGAAGTTTAATTATAAAGTATCATAAAATAGTAAAATCTTTTTCAAACCAAAAAGCGCAAAAAGGAAGGTAGGAATGTGAAAGGTCCGTTCAGGAAATGGACAGTTGGTGTTTTGGTTCAAGACCCTTCATCTGGACCAGAGGAAGGCTCCCGTTCAGAAACGTTGACTGTGCATTTCCCTCCACAGATGCTGTCTGACCAACTGAGTTCCTCCAGAGCTTTGTGTTGCTCCAGATTCCAGCATCTGCAGTCTCTCGTGTCTCCATGTAATGGTTGCTATTGCCTCCATGTTGCACCAGTTTCACTTCTCCTTAACTGGTAAAAGGTGCACTGCAGCCCGGCAACCCACCTGTAGCTCACAGGCATGTATCAGGCAAACAGCTGCAGCAATGGAGTTGTGCAGCAGGGGAGAGCAGTGACTAGAATCCCAGCCACACCACCAATATGATCCCCAGGAACAAGGAGATGTCATTTGACCTGTTTCACACTCCACATGAAGAGGTGGCATTTGAGCCTTAGAGCACCTGACGATCATGGGGAAGCCTAGTAAGGAGGGACCTTGAATGCCATTCTGTTATCATAGCCTGGAAACTCAGATGCTCTGGTAATGACATGCTGGGCAGACGGTGGTCAGCTCAAATAACAATATGATGGGTACACTTTCTTCTGAAATGGCAAACCAGAAGAGAAAGTGTACTTTTTTGCCACGAATACACACCTGCAAGAACTTTTTCCCCTTCTCCTCTTGATCTACTTATGCCCAATTAATATTGGGATAGCTAAAATGATTATTATTCTTTTTTCAACTCATTCCTCTAATGTCTGCCTGGTTCTTCCTGGAACTCTCTTCTATCATTACATGGTTTGTAGATTACATCTATTATAATTGATTGAGATTAAAGACCAACATGGGTTCTATTTTTGCCTTCCTTAAGGCTGTGTTCTTTTCCCTACCCAAGTCAGAGTTGTACAGCATAGAAACGGGCCCCTCAGCCCACCATGTCCATGCCAAACTTTATGCCCATCTACACTAATCCCATTTGCCACTAGGTACGTATCCTTCTATGCCTCACCTATTTAAATGCCTGACTAAATATCTCCTAAATACAGTGATTATATACGACTCTACCAGCTCCTCTGGCAGCGCATTCCAGATATCAACCACTTTGTGTATATATAAAAATCCTTCCCCCTCAAATCCCTTTAAAAATTCCTTCTCACATTAAACCCATGCCTTTCTGTTTTTGATACCCCTACCATGGGAAAAAAATTCTGCCTAACTAGACTCTCATAATTTTATATACTTCTATCCCTTAGCCTCCTTCACTCCAGGGAAAACAAACCCGGCCTATGCAAATTCTCCCCATAACTTATGTTCTCCAGTTCAGGCAACATCCTGGTGAATCTCCTCTGCACCTCCTCCAGTGCAATGACATCCTTCCTATAGTGTGGTGACCAGAACAGCACACAATAGTCCAAGTGCAGTCTATCTAGTGCTTTGTAAAGTTGCTACATAACATTTCCAACTTTTATATTCTATGCTCTGACCTATAAAGGCAAGCATGGCATCTGCCTTCTCCACAACCCTATCAACCTGCGTTGACACTTTCAGAGGGCTATAGACCTGAACCCCAAAGTCCCTCTGTTCATCAACATTCCTTGGCATCCTATATGTCCTATCCCTATCTGACTTCCCAAAATGCATCACCTCACACTTGTTGGGATTAAATTCCATCTGCCTACAATCTGCCAAACTTTTCATCTGATCTATATACTACTGTAGCCTTGAACGAACTTCGTTATTATAAACAACACCACCAATTTTCACCTTATCTGCAACCTTACTAATCATTTATTCACATCCAAGTTGTTGATACATATTGCAAACAAGGGTCCAAGCACCAATCCCTGTGGTACACCATTGGTCACAGACTTTCAATCGAAAGAGTATCCTTCTATCTCTACCCTCTGCCTCCTATCACCAAACCAATTTTGGATCCAACTGGCCAGCTCACCTTGGATCCCATATGCCTTAATCTTCTGGACTAGTCAACTCTGCAAAACCTTGTCAAATACCCTACAGTATGTGACGAGGTTATGCATGGTTGGCCTCCATACAGACAACCTGTATCACCTTGCTTTCAATCAATCTTCTTAGTTACTTCCTCAGGAAACTCAATCAAATTAGTGAGGCAGGATTTTCCCCAGCACAAAGCCATGCAGACTATTCCCTGCCTTTCCAAATGTAATAAGTCCCATCCTTTAGTATTTTTTTCCAATAATTACCTACCACTGCTGCAAGGCTCCCTAGCCTGTAGTACCTGGCTTATCACTGCTGCTCTTCTTAAATAAAGGATCAGCATGAGCTATCCTCCAGTCTTGTCACCTCACCTACAGGAAAGCACACCACTGTCCTAGCTTCCATGTTCTTCATTCCCAGTCCCTTCTACTGAGAAGAAAATAACTTTACCTCGTCTTGCTCTCTACCTTCCTAAATGTCATACTCAATGCTTAATTTTCAGTCCTGATCCCCTCCATGTACGACTGTCTCCAGCTTCCCTGTTTTATTATGGTCACTGTGTGCAATGCTCTACAGACAATGTAGCTTATTTTTTGCAATGAGACCTGGAACTGATGTACACGCAAGTGACTGCCCTTGAGGTCAAGGCAGAGCTTGACCAAGTATGACATCAAGGTAGGTGGAATTTAATGCTGATAGGACGAGGTGGATTTTGGGGTAACTAATAAGAACAGTACCAGGCCCTTCGGCCCACGATACCACCACCTAGGTTACACAAAATGAGAGCAGGCTTCGAGGGAGTATTTACGAACAGAGGAATCTTGATATACAAGTTCAAGGATCCCTGAAGACGGCACCACCTATAGATAAGGTGGTTAAGGTAGCGTACAAGATACTTGCCTTCATTAGCATGGAATAAGAGCTGGGAGGTTATGGTACAACTTTGTAAAAACATTGGTTAGGCCACAGCTGGGGCCCTGTGTACGGTTCTGGCCATGACACTATAGGAAAGATGTGATCGCACTGGAGAAGGTGCAGAAGACATTCACCAGGATGTTGCCTGGGATGGAGCTTCTCAGTCGTGAGGCAACTCTGAATAGGCTGGGTTTGTTTTCCTTGGGGGAAGCAGGGGAAGCTGAAAAGGGACCCAACTGAGATACACAAAATTATGAGCAGCATAGATGGAAGAGGTAGCAAGAAACTTTTCCCATTATCAGTGGTGCAGAAAATCAGAGGACAGAGCGTACCTGCCTCCCTATCCCCTCAGGCATAGCATTCAAAATTCCAACTAATTTTTGGGTGGAAAAAATTCTCCCTCAGATCCCCTCTACATCATTATCTGCTCATGTTCCTCAGTATCAACATTGGTTTGACCACACACCTGTAAATCACTTCAATCATTTTGCTGCAATAAAAGAGTGCGCAAAAAAATACACAGTTCAAGTCGTATCTTTCAATAACATCAGGGCACCTAAAAGCCACTTTTGCAGCCAACAAGTACGCAGAAATGTTGTTAGCCGACATGCACACAAAACTTCCACAAACCATAACGTGAAAGTGACTAGGTGGCCTGCTTACATAGTCAGGCTACAGAATAAATATCACAAAGGTGAAATCGTTTGATCCTGTTAGGAATAATTCTCTGCAACCCTGATTTCCAGCCACCAGCCACCCCCCCGGACGGTACAAACGAGGCCTGGGTTTCGCATTTCCGCCTGTGCTGTCCTCCCGCAGTGCTGCACCGGAGTCAGTCAGCCAGGATGGGGCTGGGCCCTAACCCAGCTCCGTCTGTGGCCATGAGCAGCGTCTCTCCAGCAACCCGGCTGCGGCCCCGCTCCCCACAGGCCGAACTAACCGGGCGCTACCAGCGCTCGTCAGCCCACCGACCGCCGCTCCGCCACAGCCTGCGGCCTCGCTTCCTCACACAGCCGCTGGCCCGCGAACACGGGGAGTGCTCGCTGCCCCTGACCGGCAGCAGGCAGCCCCCATCGCACCGACCCTCACTCACCTCACTCCACACTCCGCTCCGGCCGGCTCTCCTACAGGGGCGGGGACATGCACCGGACGTCCCGCCCCCTCCGCTCCATCCTATAGGTGCATTCCCTCCGATTGACATCCCGGCCGAGCCGGGGAAGCACGATCCTGGTCTGTGATTGGACTGTTCAGCAATCAATCATAGACTCTTCCCGCTGGTCGAGCCGCTGGTTCGGACGGTCGCTGGTGACGTCGCCGAATACAGTCGGAGTTTAGGTTATTTTCCTGTTTTTTCACTTCCCCGCAATAACAAGCGGCCGCCCGTTCGCCGCAAAGCCGCCGCCGTTACTTCAGCGCTGGCGGCGACACTGTGAGTAAACGCCTTCGGGGGTGGGGGGGGGTCGTTGCCCTTTGACCCAGTGACATCACGCGATTTAATCGCGACGTGAAGTGTTGTCGGAGTTTGTAAGTTGGCGGCGCGGTGAGGGCGGAGAGGGGCGGGGGTCCGGGGCTCGGTCGCTCGGTCGGCGGGTCCGTGTGGAGCAGCGGGCGGCTCGCCGTGGGTCGGCGGGCAGTGCGCATGCGCGGCGGGCGGCGGTTGGTGTGCGCGGGCCCGGGGCGGCGGGGCGGACGGAGAGACGGGCGGGCGGACGGTCGCGGTGCCGCCAGCCCACCCTCCCGCAGCGACTCGGGCCGACTGTTGGGTAAGGTGCACAATCCCGGCGATGTGGTGGTCCCAGTGGCCAGGCTTCTCGGGCCTGCTCCTGTCCAAGGCCTAGAGGGGTGCTTGGTCTGCTTCCCACCCCCTGGTCCACACAGTCTCCCTCCCACCTCCTCTTCCCCCACCACTCCCTCTCCCCCCGCCAGCTGCGGCCCCCCACTCCCTACCCCGCCGGCTGCTCTTCCATGCCCCCTTCCCCCTCCCGGCAGCGTTTCCCCTCCCCTCGATGATTTATTATTTCACTGTCTATTTAGTTTTCGTTTTATCGGGAGTACTCGAGGCCTAATTTATAACTAATGGTCTTGTTCAAGTAACTGAGCCCTACCAGAAAAAGAATAACTGAAATAAAGATAAAATGCAAACCAAATAATGCACAAATGTTACTAATTATGACATTAATCAACACCTATCAGTACGAGGAGGAATCTTGTATAATCTTCCTTCCAATATTTTGCTATTGCTTCTGGACCCTGACGTTGTTGCATGAAAGGACACGAAGAAACCACACATGAGACATTGTTGGATAGCCGTCATAAATCCAACCAATATTGCATTGTATGGAGAAACTAAATATTATCAGGAATAGGTTATTCTGCCCTCAAGCCTATTCAACTCCACTGCCGTGATTGTCCCTCTATCCCTGATCTCCCATTTGTTCCAAAAAAGACGAAATAAAGTACTTCATGCATCTAATGTGCATGAGGAAAATGCCTGCTATTGGAGTCTGCAAGAAATTAAATGGATGGAGAGCGAAAAGCCAGTCACTCATGAGATGATGAGGCAATATAAGATTGATGGTCGAACAGAAGGTGTCACTTTCTGTCAAGCACCACTACCCCTGCAGCCAGCATAAGGTAGGCAAGGGTCGGAAAGGAAAATGATACTGTAGGTTCCACAACAAATATGTAACACATCAGCACTAAAGAGATAATATTTGACATTGTTGGACCTATAGAAAAACCAAACACCCAAGTGCCCATCCTGGTCCCTGATTTAACAGCAATCACATTTCCAAGGTGTTCAACAAAAAACGCAAGAGGAGAAATACCACCCAGCAGGATCACTAGTAGACATGACTCTCTTATTTGTAACTGAACTAAACCCTGAGAATCAAGAATGTGACTCAAATCAATACTGTTGCTTGGTCAGGAACCTTAATGTATCAATGCTCTGCTCCTGCAAGTAGTATTAAAATGTCACATAGTTTCATAAAATATAATGTTAGAGTACTTTGTAGCTATATATTTAGCTTACTACCAGCAGCCTTGATTACTGCAATCTCCATATATAACCATAGGCTTCTATTGTTAGTGGTCAAATATCCTGATGATGTGACTGCATTGAGAATTTTATTTTCTTAACAGATTTACATTCTGGTGAACAGCTGTTGTGTAGTTTCTCATTTGTATGGCATTGTTGATTTTCTAATGTTCTGAAATTGTGAAGGACAAGTTGAATGGACTGAAGAGTCTTTTTCTATCTGCCATCTGTAAGATGAATCTTTGGGTTGAAAGATTTACAGAGTTCCTGTAATTCTTGTTTTATGTTTATGCAGCTAAACAATGAATTGGAATAAAGGAGGCGGTGGTGCAAAGAGGGGCTTTGGTTTTGGTGGTTTTGCTATTACACCTGGGAAGAAGGAAGAACCAAAACTACCAAAGGCAGCACACTCCGTATTCGGTTCGCTGGGCCCAACAGGAGGTTATGGGAAAACCCAACCTGCTCAGACACCCTGCTTCTATAAGGTGGGATCTAAGCGGCCAAACTTTGATGAAGAAAATGCGTGAGTATTCTATGCTGTTTGCAGATTGAGAACACAACTTAGAGGGGAAAATGTGAAAGAAATAACCTCATCACTTGTAGGAGCAAGAGAATTTCTGACTTCTTTGAAATTCCAATTTAAACTCAAATAAATGTAAATGATTTGAATTTCCTTCCTTATATTTTTAGTTGTATATTGTGTGTCTTGTGTAATGTGTTTTTGTTTAAATCTCATTTGTCATTGCAAGACTACGATAGATAATACCTATACTTGAAGGTAGTTGTAATGCAAGCTAGACACCTGAATTTATACACCAATGCAAACCAGAAATGAGCTATATATAATATGCATATATTTTCGATATATTAGGGATTCAACATCTGCTTAGTTTTGATAATTCAAAACAAGAGAATTCCAGACAGAAAAAAACAAACCAGTTTCAGAGAAGGCTGCTGATGCTGAAAAGTGGAAAATGTTTTTAATGTGGAAATTTGCAAAGAAGATATTCAGTGGGAATATGAAAGGAATAGTATAAGACTAAGCGGTGCCATATTGGAGAGTGAAGTGAGGTTGAAACCATTAATGTAATGAAGAAACTGTCTGAATAGCTGGCCAGAAATCACACGCAGCCTTTCAGCAAATGGAATGTTGGCCTTTAGTGCAAGGATGTTGAATTAGACTGGTTCTAGGTTGGTGAAGGAACCTAGAATTAGGGAGCCTAGTTTCAGGATAAAGCGATACTGGGATGACCTGAAGGTTGTAAATCTTTGGAGTTCACTTCTCAGGAATGCTGTGGATACTGAGTCTGAGCCTTGGTATACTTAATCAAGGCTGAAATAAAAATATTTTTGGATTGTTGGAGAATTGCAGCAAGAAACTGGAGTTGAGTCCAAGATCTTATTGAAAGGTCAAGCAGGCTCAAGAAGCAAAATGGCATATTATTGCTGTTTCATTTTCATGTTAAAACGAACCCACAAAGTCCAGGCAACATGTTTTCATTTGCATTTAGATTCATCTCACCAGTTAAGGGCCTGTTTCCATGCTGCATGACTATATGACCTGTAGTTTGTTCTCTGAATTTTGTAATTTGGAAGTTTGAAATGGGCTGATCTTAGTCTTATTACTTCCTTCATGCATAAATCCTCAATCATAGTGACAAGATGTATATCAGTAGCTTGAGGTATTGAATGGGAAAGGAAAATTAATATATAGAATTCATAAGGCTCCACATACACACCTCCAAGTACCTCAGATTCAAAATATTTGGGTGCTCCAGATGTTCAACTAGAAAGATGGAATTGCAGTTGCATAGAGCACTGGTTCAGCCCAATTTGTAAGCACTGTCTGTCACTCTCCTGCTTTGGAGGTACTTTGGCTTGGGAAAGGGCACAGGGAAGAAAACTGATATTGTGCACATTGCTCTAAAACTAGGAAAGTTAACTTCAGAGCTTAAGATCTCAGATAATGATCAATGGAGTCCTGGAGGTTCATAGGTGATTTAGATTTAATTGCTTCACACATACAACAATCTTAATCATGATATTTGTCATCAAAAACCCCTTGAGAATCCATATCTATTGTATCTTACTTTTCTACTCTATTTTTTCATTAAATTCCGTAAG